>NC_092590.1:75041500-75342000 GCF_047663525.1 Anas platyrhynchos
ATTTTAATATTTATGTGCCTTCAAACTCCATAAGGAAAAATACACATGCTAGCTTGCCATTTGAACCACTATAATACTAAAGCCAAAACAAGATTTTTTTTTTCCCATAACTTGTGTCATCTATCATATTTCTCTAAGCTGATCCTGAGTAAAGGGAAAAAAAAAAAAAAAAAAAAAAAAAAAGGAGAGAGAGGAGAGAGAGAGATTAGTTTATATTTTTAACAACTGACAATTGCTGAAATAATATTTAGCTGGAATTAATGGATGCTTGAATCTTCCTAGATTGGCTTTCTAAATAGCTGCTGATCATCTTCTATGTGACTTCACAGCAACTAACATCATTACTGTTTCATAAAAGCAATATTAACAGAAACAGCATGACTTCTGGAGTTTGTTTTCTGAAATGTAGTACCTCTCTTTACTTTTCTTGTCCCAGATAGCATCATCCATTAATTACAAAATATTCTTTATAACTAAAAGCTGGTGATAAATTAACATTAGGACCACTATGTTTGCTAATGTTACATTTTTGATTAGCTGACTCTAAGGGCAACAATTTTTACTTTTTAATTTTTGCAGCTAATAAGTCCTACCATCAGAACTGCAATCACTGTAGGATATATTCTGTAGCAGAGTTCCGATTATTACTTTCTAGCTGCTAATGACAAATGATGAGGAGTGTTTTGTTCCTCTTTCCATTTCACCATGGTAGTTCAGAAATCAGCCACCTAAACCACATCTTTACACAGGTGGGGTTGGGCTTTTGCTCATTTCAATTAAAAAGCTGCTCTTTATCAGTGACAATCTGGACCTTAATGTGTTACATTCTATGGCAAATTAAATAATATCACTGTCTATCATCTCACTTAGAGTGGGCTGGTCATTATATGACAAAACAACAATAGTAATTACTCGTTGTCCTTTGGAATAATAATGATTCTTATATAAAGAGAGTGTACAGGGCTTGGTCCCATCATACCTTAGGCAAAATTTCCAGCAGAGAGATTTTGGAATAAGTACAAAAATGGATACTCTTCTTTGTTACATGCCTGTGGGCAGTGGAATGGACAAAGGGCTGATGAGTCCCTGCCCTAACAGTCTGAGGAGTCCCTGATGCTGTCAACACACTGCCCCCTGGGAACCACCATATCTCAATGCATCCTGACAACGTTTTTTTTTTTTAACCTTTTATCAAGATCTTTAGTTTCCTTCATATGTCAGAGAATATGAAAGAGACAACACTTTTGTTTCCTTCCCTCTCATTTTCAAGAAGCTGTCATGAAAATCAAGAATGCAAAGCAAATGAGGAAATGTCTAAAAAAAGCACAGCCTTATTCTTCCTTGCAATTCAAACATAGTTAAGTCAGGACAGGATTTCAGAATGGTCTTTCTTTTTTTTGTCATCCTCTTGGTCATGAACTTTACTGGTATACTGAGTCAAAGTAAAAAATAAGTCTATCTTGGCTGTTTTCATCTCCTTTCTTGACTTATCATCCTACCTGAACACGAATTCGCTTATTTTTTTTTCCTCCTGAGAATGTAATTCTTGAAAAGAGAGCTACTGGTACCTCCCACGTCCTCCAAAATTGTCAAGGTAACATTTGTCAGGAAATCGGCATGTGCAGTTGTAGTGTGAGGAGCTGCAGATGCCCAAGATTTACACTGTGCTAGAAGTACACAGCACTATATCTACCCATCTAACATTCAAGTAGATCCCAACAGATCTTTTCTGCAGGGCTGATTGATAGACTTTGTACAGTAGCCTAGCCTTGTCTTGGCATGAATGTCAGCTAGGCCATATGGGATGCTTCTGTAACTCAAAAGCATTGTTATGACTAACGTTTATTCAGTTCAAATTTTATACATCTTCATGAACAACCAGGATGACAGGGTCAAGTTTTCAGTCAAGAAACTGTGGAGACTAGATGACATGCCAGAAGGTAGTCCTGCCTATCAGAAGAACATCATCAAGCTTGAGTAACAGGCATCCAGGAACATCACTAAGTTCATTAACAAAATGCAAAATATTGGACTAACATCATCTACTGCAGTTTCACAAATTGGAAAAACAACCAGGGAACAACTTTGCAGAAGTCTGGTTGGTCCTCGTGGACAAATTGACTATGTTAGCTTTGTGCCCCAGCAGTCATTAAGGCTAACCACCCAGTGAGCTATGTTAGCAAAAGCACAGCCAGCGTTTAGAGGGATATAGTTGCACTTGTTTGAGTGTGAGACTGGTGTATTGTGTCCACCTGTAGGACTGTAAGTGGCAAACTTGAGTAAATCCAGCAGATTTTCACTAGGATGAGCAGGGGGTGGAGCATGTAGAATACAAACAGCCTCTGAGAGACTTGTGTTTCATCTTGGAAAGAAAAGAGTGAAAAACTGATGTCTCCCAATATTGAGGGTGCCTAGGAGAGGCAGATCCAGACTCCCCTTAGCAGACAAGATAAACAAGAGGGAACAGTCACAAGCTGCAATAAAGCACATCTTACTGGATTTAGCAGCAAATTCTCTGAGCTAAGAACGGGAGCAAGTTGCCTAAAGTGATGTGAAATTTTCATCCAGGGAGATTTTCAAAATTCTACTAGGCAAGGCCCTGAGTAAATTATCCAACCTGGAGTCAGTCCTTCTTAGCAACAGTTTCAATTAATAAACTCTTGAGATCCTAACAATAACTCAAATTTTGCAATTAAGGCTACTGTCAAGAACACACATGCTTAGTACCAGGGGAAACTAATTGGTTTGTTCAGAATTGGATGAGTAACATTCAGTAAATGAAAGGTCAAGGACTTAGAACCTGGAAACATACCAGAAAGCTACATTGTTTGCTAATGTAATGAAACATTTGGACAAACACTTAGAGCCTATACCTCACAGTGGATCAACTTGTCTCATGAAATGCAAGTAAGGGCATACTAGTCCACAGACACTACACATCTCTGACTCTTCACTTCATACTTTGTTGAGTCCAGGAATCTTAACTGACTTTCCTCACAGTGAATCAAAGGAAATTGGTGCAATTAAGCAGTAAAATGGGATTTCAGGAATCTATTTCACTCATTGTTTTTCTGTTTCTATATTCAACTGGACAGAATACAGAAGTGTCAGAAAGACTACTGTGGTTCAGATAGGGAACTGAGTGAAAGCAACACTAATGGTACATCTAATACACTTTTTTTTTTTTTTTTTTTTTTCCTACTTTAACTTCTTGTACTTTATTTGTACTTTAACTTTTGCAACCTGTGTAATGCAGTCCAGCCAATATTGTACACCAGTTGCTAACTTATCTTGAGAGACATTAGTACCATTTTTTTCACCTTGACTGTCTGACATAATCAGACTGCTGTTATAATCTGTGATGTACAGCAATTACTATAACGCAAACCTTCTCTTTATGTTTTGTGTTCTGGAATTGTTCATTTCATGCATTCCCCACCAGCTTTAGTTTATTTTCAGAAGTTGTTGAACTTTTATGCAAAATGAAAATTTCTTCCCTTCTAACCTCCACTGCACCACACAAGTTTGTGGAGGGAAAGTGAACTTATTTTTAAGGTTGTTCTGTTTAGTCATTGTTATTGGTAGTCTGACAGTTATACAAAGAGTATACCACGTATATTAATGGTCTAAAATGGCTGGAACATTCCATGGCTGGAATAGTATTCCCATATATTTTTGCCTGTATAGACTGCTAATTGATTTCCCTGTTTCCTTTTTTTTTTTTTTTTTTTTTTTTTGCATTGAATATAATGTGTGGAAAATATTTTCTCGTATTTCCCTTAAAGACTTACAGAGGGAGATCCTCTTTCTATAATTAATTACTCTCTGAGATGTGTTTGCTCCTTAAGTTCTTGCTAAAGTTGATGCTTTCTTGTATCTTTCTGTGTTAAGGGAGAATATGTATTGTTCAATGTTCTTGGTATTACAGACTTTAAACAGAGTTGACATTTTCTATTCCCAACAGTTAATCCACATGTGAGTATGAATATCTAATTCTTTAAAACATTTTCCCTTTGGAAATGTTAATATATGCATCTTCTTATGGAAATCCACTATTTTTTCTTTATAAAGTAATTACAGGGGAAAAAAATAATTGTATTTTATCCTTGTCCTGATTTATTTATTTGTAATCATTGTATTTAATTGCAAAATCATTTATTTGATTTTATCATATCATTTATCATTATCTTTTTCATCATTATCTTATACCTTTTCACCCTCCCATTTTCCTTGGCATATTTGAGGAACCATGTAATAAAAAGAAACAAAACGTTTCTAATAATAAACAGATATGTACAGATGTGGATCTTTTATATTTTTATGGTAGCATTTTATTTGTTTGTGTTTTGGGTTCTATACACTACACTGAAATAATAGTTTTACATTTGAAAGATAAAAACAATACATAAATTGATCCTTTTATATGGAGAAAACTCTTAGCAACACAAGACAATATAAGCCAATTAAAATTTAAAGTTCATGGCTCATATACAGAACACCCCTAACTAATATCATTTGTTTTCTTTCATAACTGGTGTAAGGATGCTTGTTAAGTAAGGAAGGCAGATTATCTTCAGACAATATATATATATATATATATATAAATATACACACACACATATATATACATGTATACTTATATATATATATATATTTTTTTTGGTGACACAATGGTCTTGTAGACAATATGAAGTGGATGGTAGAGAACATTGCACATATACTGCCCAGCAAAAATGGAAATCTGCTTGACTCAATTGTCTGGAACTGTCTAAACTCTATTATTCGTCACACTAATTGACTTTTCCATGGCCATGGAAACTAAACAATCCAGGGAAATAATGGGACCTTGCATCATAAACTGGTGTACCAGCATATTGCCACAGAGAAAGATATGTGCTGTCGACATGGCAGAGTTGTGGTATTAGGGCCACAAAGATGAAGGGACTGGAGCATCTCTCCTGTAAGGAAAGGGTGAGAGAGCTGGAGCTGTTCAGCCTGGAGAGAAAGCTTGCATCAATGTATATAAATACCTAAAGGGAAAGTGCAAAAAGGATGTTGCCAGGATTCAGTGGTGTCCAGAATAAGAGGTGAGGGACACAAACAAACATAAGAGGTTTTGTCTCTAGTTTGTATACTGGCTCATGCAAAACAGTCTGTTTAATTTTAATAATTTGTATAAATTAGCTGTGCAAGATAACGCTGACGTACATTAAAGTTGCAAGGGTAAGTTTACAGAGTCTAATGTAAAAAGGTCTGTCATGCATTTATCATGGGATAAGAGCATGTTACAGGGCTTATTGCTTGTGTGAGTTTGTTGTCTGACTTAAAAATTATAGAGAAACTCTGTATAGAAATGAGATACTGTTCTTAACTGGTTCGTCTGATATGCTTTGTACTGATAGTTGCAGCTTTCCTTCCTACTTGGTCCTTAATCTACGCATCTCAGTCAACCTCAAGTGTTGACCAAGCACATGTAACTAGTGAAGTAGTATCATTGATGTCAAACCAAGACACCAGCTCCAGAACATCCACTCCCCCACCCTCTCAACCACCATAAACTTATCTCATGTTTCTGTGTCATACACATAAAAATTTGAAAGCTTACACCAGAAGCAATTCCTGTGTTTATGCAGAGGAAGTAGCATTTTCTGACATGCTGTATATTCACAAAAGAATCATGTAAATTGGACACCTGACAAAATGCAATGGTCTCTGACATGTCAGCACAGCCTGTTATAGATAGAAGAAATCTGTAAACAAGCAAAAAAAAAGAAAAAAAAAAAGGGGGGGGGGGATAATTTCTACTTCATTAACAGCAAATCATGTCATTCAGATAGGAAAATGTCAGGTGAAAAATTGTAAACAGTAATCAGCCATTTCTCAGGGATAATTACATTTTCGGTGTCATAAATTACAAAGATTAAGGCCACTATGTAAGTTTCTTTGCTGTTTTCTCTGAATACAATTACACTATCCAGGACATGACAGTACAGCTGTAAGCAGACCTTGTAAATTTGTAGCTAACTCTTATTTGTGGCATTTGTATACAATGGTAACCCAATCTAATGTTCTTCCAAAAACAGGAATTTAATTATAAATCAGTTTAGGATAGTTAAGATGAAAGCAAGTCACTCACAACTGGGAAAGGAAGTACAGTTCTTCCAAATTAAAAAGATGATTGAAGATAAACTTGGCTCTAAAATACTAAGAAGATGGAGTCCTCGGTTCTTCACTAGGAAATTTTACTTTTCAATGTGAATATATATATATATTTATCATTCTACCTAAATATATATATAAGAAAAAAACAGTAAACCACGAACTGTGATCCAGTCCATAGATTCATATTGTACCCAATTTCCAATCGAACACTGGGATTACTCACACCTAACATTAGCCATCCACAAATAAGTCATTTGGTTAATGCTAGTCCTCTAGCTTCACCTTTGAGCCCATGGAAAGGGACAAGGTCTCTCTGTGTGCTTCCATCATACCCATAAAATACTTCAAGATTTCCAGTTAAAGGCATGCCACAAATTTACAATTTCCAACTGCTGTAGTTATCATTAAGTGTTCTAAACTAGTAAAAAAAAATCAGCTACAAAAGGGAAACCTTTTTAAGTGTTAGAATATCTGTTTACATAGATAAAATAATTGTGAAAAAAAAAATGGAAAAAAAAAAAGAGTAAAAAGGTAAAGAAAAATATTACACCAGTGGAAATAAAATCAGTGAAAATAATTTAGTCAAACTCATCTTGAAATAAGAAAGTATCCTTAAGGATTATTGAAACATCTGAGGAATTTATCCTTGAAAAACAACAACAGTTCAAGAGATAAATATAATAAGAAAGTGAATTAGAGAGGAGAATCAGGAACAAACAAACACAAAGTCAGTTTTGGGGAACTTACTTGCATATAATCATTATTTTAATGATTTCTACCTTTTGCAAATTCTATATTTGAGTTCAGAAACTAACCCCTAAGATCCAGTAGATATTCAAATAGACACAACTAGGAAGCTATCGCTGAAGTTATTGGGAAAAAAAAAATGCAATCTGTTTTTAAAATAATAAGAAAATACACCACAAGCTTAAATGTTACTATTTCTTTTCAGGTCAAATGTTGATGATCAAATGAAACCCATTATGAGTAGCTGATAAGAAAATTGTATGGTTATGTATGCATGCATGTATTGTGGTTATTTGTGTACATGAGGTCAGTAGGTAGTTCAGATTCTTCAAAGTGAGAGTTTTTTAATAGACTGTGGAAAGAGAGATCATGCCTTTTCAGAGGTTAAGAACAGAACTGAAAAAATAATTAACTGGAGAAAATTCAGTGTCCTAGCCTCTCTGTAACAGTGGCTAATGCAAGGAGAAAATATGCTACAGGAGAGATGGAGAGAGACATAAAGCACTTAATATTTTTTTCCTGTGGAGCATTTTTTTTGCTCTTTCATTGCCTACAAAGAACCTAAGAGCGACTAGGTTACAAGCCTCAAGTTAGGTGAGATTAATCCAGATCACAGTTTGGAAAACTTCAGCTGTTTTCTCCTAAAGGAGTAAACAGACCTGCAAGGATGGTTGGACAGATTCCTGAATTTTAAGGTCTCTCTGATCTGACATCCTGCACAACCTAGACCAGAGGGCTCTGCCCAGGTTAATGGGATAAACTGACAGTAGGTAGTAAAATACATACAAGAATAGAAAGACCTCACGGCAACTATATTATAGATGTAAGATTACTGAAAGCTTGACAGCTCTTTATTTTTAAAACATGTTTACAATCCATCGACAGAGAAAATGAGGTTAACATAACAGCCTCTTCCCCCATCTTTCTGTCCCCAGCAGACACTAGCTAAAATGCCTGTGAATACTTGACATATATGAATTTCTATATACTCTAATACTTGTTTGTTTCCATTATCTTGGGGAACAGCAACTACAGCACTGAGTAAAGGCCTGACAGTTACCCTAGAGAAAGAATAAAAATTAGCTCTGCTACCAGCCAGCATCTGAGACAGGAAGAAAATCAGTGTGAAGTTTCTGTTATTTTTCTCATTAGCTTGTGCAATATGCTAGGAGCTGGATTGTACAAAGAAGAATTTAGATTTGTAGGTTATTGCTACATTTAATCAGGATAGCTGCACATCATGGATGTTACTTAAAGGATATAAAAATAAATAAATAAATACAAAGTTCAGTGCATCCTCAATTGTAACTGAAATTAAAACCAATCTCTCCCCTTTTAGTCCATTTCTTCATGTGTACCAGATCCTCCCAAACTAAATTAATGATAGATATGTTTAGGAAGAATTTGACATTTTTCCCTTGCTCCTACCCTGTAAGTAACATCAGTGACCAACTTGGAAGGCAAGGACAGAGGTATCACACCCTGAAAGAACAGTGAGTTTGTGAGGTTTTATACTGGATCTGTCTGGGAGTTAACTTTCCCTGCAGCAGCCCATACAGTGCTGTGCTCTGCACTGGTAGCTAGAACAGAGTTGGTATCACACCAGTGTTTTTTCTGTTGCTGAGTAGTGCTGTCACAGCACCAAGACTCCCTCCAACTGTCCCCAAGAGCCAGCAGGCTGGGGGTGGGCAAGAGGAGGTGGGCAAGGGACATCATCAGGACAGCTGACCTAAACTGATTATTCCATACCATACGATGTCAAACTCAGCGATGAAAGGTGGAAAAGGGGAAGGAGAGGGGGGGGCTCTCGTTATGAAGACACCTGTCCTCATAAACAACCACTATGCGTATTGAAGCCCTGCTTCTTGGGATGTGTGGGACGTGGCTGAACATTGAACATTGATGGGAAGTAGAGAATTACATTGTGTTTTTTTTTTTTGTTTGTTTGTTTGTTTGTTTTTTCTCTCAGTGTGCTTCTGTGGCTTTTTTTTTTTTTTTTTAATTCCTCTCTCTTCCTTTTCCCTTTAACTAAATTATCTTTATTTCAACTTGTGAGGCTTTTTTTTTTCTTTTTTCTTTTTTTCTTTCCAACCAACTGTTTTTCTCCCCCTCTTCTGAGAAGGGGAAGTGAGACAGCAGTTGTGGTGGAGTCAAAATACCCAGCAGCCTAAAACTGCCACGTTTTTCAATAAACCTTGAAGCTTTATTCTCCCTATTCCACAAAACTGAATTCTACATATCTGAGGTATGTATTTTAAATAACATACACTCAAAAAACAAGGATGACTTTGAAGTTGTAGCTCTGTGAAAAGCTTTTCATGAAGACAACTTCACTGTAGGTGGATGCAGAGGTGAGGGAAAACCAGTGTACCAGGGATTATAAACCCAAACCTTGCTCCTATCTTTCACTCCATAGCAATTTATAAAATAACATTGGTCAACAAAAATCCAGTTCATGAAGCTAATGACTGGACAACCAAGGCTGTGACCTACTCATGATCAAAGGGAATAAAAAACAAAGTAACGTGTTGGTACAGTTTTTAATTTGATTTGGCAGTGAAAAATAATAAAAAAGAGATTTCAGATTAAACCAAATTAGGATTACATAAATTAATTTTTAATTGATAAAAGCACACCAGAAAAATCTAAATTTTTTGCAACTGTAGTGTCCCCCTCCTTCCTCTCCCCCCAGTATTTTAACTTTTCTCAAGATATAGTATGTTTAATCAAATTTAGCCTGCAAATATTCACAGTGAAAAGAAAGACTATTTCTTAAACTCGAAAAAAAAAAATCAAAACATTCCCATGTTTATTTCCTCCACCATTCCTTAAAACAAGCCTCTTGGTTGTTTTAAGGTTGATATGGATGTCCCCTTCCACAACTTCACATTTACAGAGTAAAGTGCACAAGATGCCTCACTAAGCTTCAAGCCATCATCATGAACAAATTCAAAATTGTAGAACATATATTTTAATATCTGACATTACACATAGATCCTGCCTTTTCCTTCAACTGATTCTCTAAGTCTTGCTAGTTTGTCTTGGATATTTGGTGAATTTAATATCCTGTATTATACAAATATATACATACACATAGATATATAAACACACACATGCATCAGCCTTTCTGAACGTACACCCGCTACTATCACTACATGGTATTGTGACATTTCGAAGAAAATGAAGCTTTATTTATTTATTTATTTATTTGAGATTTTTTTTCAAACTTTTTTTTTTTTTTTTTTTTTTTTTCAGGTTTCAAAAACCTTTTCAAAGTGTTTTGATCTTTTGACATATTTCCCCTGTTAAGATTTTTTAAAGGTTTACTAAAGGTGGTTTTTTGTTGTTGTTGTTTGGGGTTTTTTTTAATCTTTCAGTGGAAACAGAAAAAGAGGAAGAAAAGAAATATTAGCATAAAAATACACAGGGGTATGTAAATGGCCTTTGAAGTCTAACTTTAGAGATTCTTTTTCCTAAAGTTAGTTCTATTCATTTGCAATCATATCCCCTAAAGAAAGACAGTGGGGAATGAATTAGGATCTTGCTTCAATTAGTTTATTCATTCATTAGGAATACACTTCTGGGCCAGCATGAGTAGCTGAAATACTGAAAAAAGAGTTTCAGAGTGGAAGGTTTGTTTTGTAATAAACCCTATATGATAGAATAGTATGATTTGCATGATGTTTTATAGATGTATTACCAAAGGGATATTTGAAATAATGCAGAAAAATATAATATTATTTATAGATAAATACAATAGATTAATCTTTTTATCTTATTGAAAAAAATATATTTTTTATGAGCTTTAGCTTTTAAGTGTGACTAGTTTTAAAATGTCAATAAAAACATACTGATAAATGTTCCTTTCTGGATCAGACGCAGTTTCACTTAAATCAGTGAAAAATCTGTCACTGATTTCACAGGATTCTGCAATGTCTGAAGAGACAAGCTATTGTGATCATTATTATTTATTATATCATAGTTATCTATGCTGAACTATTTTCTGGTTTCCTGCTGCTTACTTGAAGCAATGATTAAGAAAATAAATTAACTGTAGATTATTTTCAAAGTATTTTATTTGATTGATCTGATTCCAATTGCTCTTATATTTTTGGTAAAATAAATACTTATTTTTACATTAAATATGTTTGAAAACCTAAGATACTAAAAATGTTGGAGGGATTATACATCAGTCATTCAGACATACATTTACTTGTTTAACTGTCTTACAAAGTATCTTTCTCTTTAAGCAAAGAGAAAGATATATTGTTGGTGAAAACTCTTACTGAGAGGAGTGAGTTGTAATACAGGCATGGAGAAAACAGTAACAGACTAAGAGAGAAGAGCTCAGAGGAAAATCAGGACAAAAATATACGTATTTATGGTAAAGAAGGAGAAGAAGACTTAAAAATCTGGTGCTTTTATTGACATTTTAAAGCCATTATTTTGAGTTCTAAAGACCCACTGATTTTAGTAGTATTGGAGACCCAAGTTCTGCATGTTGTGGAAATCTGTATTTCTGCATGTTGTGGAAATCAGCTATATAGCCCTAATACTGTGTCATAAAAACAGAGAAAAAAAAAAAAGTAAGTTTTCATAAAAAGTTAGACATCATTGTCATGAGGCTTTTTTTTTTTTTGTGTGTGTGTGTGTGTGTATGAGTGTGTATTTGTCTTCTAACGCATGTATCAACATACTCAGCACTGCCCTAAATTTTTCAGAAGATGGCCACATATATTGGCTCATTGAACTCAGGATTGTACGAGCCTACTCACTTCTTCTAGAGACACATCAGATAGCAGGCAGCCTTACCTAAGAATAAGACCCAACATTCAGTACCAATTACTTATAAACTTAAGAGATTGTGAAATAAGTATTTGGACTATGGAAACCCAGTCTTAATACAGGATCCCAGTGATTCATTGTTAGAGTTATACTAATATAATTACATAAAAGAAGCAAAGAAGAGACCATTGCAGATAAGTAGATCATAAGATCAACCAGCAGAAAAGGCAATTATGCCAGTATAATAAACAGGCATCTTCCTCCTTTGGTATGTCCTCCTAAACAATCTCTAAGCCAAGAAACTGGCTAGGAGCATTCACCACAGATGGATCAGCAATAGCTGATATGGTACCATACAGCTGAATCCATCTGGCATGTAAGTATTTGAAATGGTGTTAGCTGCTTACCAGATTTTCTTCCCTCTTTATATAAAAGCAGAGAAGGAGTTTTTCACATCTACTAGCAATAATCTATAAATGTTCTTTGTATCCAACATGGTGTTTGAGTCAATTGCCCACATACTGTTTTCTCTCCCCTTGTCCTCCTGCTTCTGAGTCACTTTCAGATGCACCTGAATATTATCTCCTCTGTAAATGGACAGCAGATTGTTTGGGCTGTGATTAAATTAGGCAGGCACAGGTGGCATCACCTATTGTAAGTTTGTCAATTTTTATGACTACTGCAGCAGCTGCTCTTTATCATTTAATAACTCAACAAAGAGGAGAAGGAAAGGATGCTAAGCTCATGATGTGAATTACTTTAAAAAAAGTCCCGTTGGTATCAGAGGATCAGTATGTTACCCATGTTGTTGCTCAGTGACAGCCATCTCCCCTGAGATCCATGAGGAGCTTTGGGGATGAAAAAACTTTAAATTAGCAGCAGGGAAGAAATGCTTTACAGCATTTGCTTTGCCCTTTAATTTTAAATTCAGCTAATGATCTGGGAAAGTTTTCAGAGCTCTATAACATAAGGTGATGTTTTAGGGAAGACAATCTCTTAGACACCACATTTTCCAGTGATTTGGAAGTAATAATCCTTAGATTTCAGGACTATCTTAGTTAGTACAAAAATGAATCAGCATTGCTCTTACTCTATTATTTTCACAGCATTTTATCTATACAACCTGCATTATATATCTGTTCTCAATAGTCAGTGTTCTAGGTTCATTTATTGTTAAACGTTTGATTCTATTTATAAACATTATACCAGGTATTATAAGACTGTGGAAGGTCTATTAATATGTGTATTTTGTAAAATTAGTCTTAATAGCATAGCATAGTGTTGTGGGTTAACCTGGGTAGGCACCACACAGCCACTCACTTATTTCCTTTCCAACCTCCATAGTGGAACAGGAGGCTGGGAAATAGGAGGCAAAAAAAAAAAAAAAAAAAAAAAAAAAAAAAAAAAAGTAAAGAGTAAAGAAAAGTGAAAAATGAGACTAAAGAAAACTTGTGGATTTCAATAAAAATATTTAGTAAGTGAAGAAGAAATGGAAAACAAAAGAAGTGATGCAAAGGCAGTCATTTGTCATTTCCCAATTCATGACAAAAAAAAAAAAAAAAAAGGCTAGCTTCCCTAAACTATTAAATTGATGTCCTATGGAAAGCACCAATTAAGGCAAAATTTGAAAGAGTGAAGGATAAAGAATAACAGCAAAGAAAAGAAAACAAGGGAATATATTTGCAGTAAGGCTGAGCAGCAATTGATCTAAGCAATGCTCGCCACCAGAGGAATAAGAGAGATGAACTTCCTGCAAGGTGTGCTTTAATATTTAGTACCAAATGGGAATTGTAGAAAATATAGTGTGGAAAAGGATTTAAAGGAATAACCTTGCCACATATGTAGGTTGCATTCTTAAGTGTGATATGCACCTCTGGCAAGAGCTGCAAGGAAATTTTGTTGAATAAAGCAACCAGACATGGGAGAAAACTGCATTCAGGCAAATTGGCTTACTTATCCAGAAACTGGATAAGCTGGAAACTGGAAAAAGCAAGTTTTTTTAAAAAAACAGTAGTATTTAGAAATATTTGTAGCAGTACATTGCTGGTGTAACATCCACATCCTAAAGCTGATTTACAGAAGTTAAAATAAGGAAGCAATATGAGGTTAATGATGAACGTACAGTAACTTTGGCTTGTACAGCAACACATTAAAAGGTGTTTCCTCAGTTACCTTTGTTTTAATTTTAACTATCATTTAACACATTTAGCCTAACCTTATTCTAATTTTATTACAGGGGATTTTCAGAAACAAGCTCCTCTAGTAATGAATAATTACATTCTAATTTACTCTTTTGAAATCATTTAAAAACATTTCATTATTTTGGGGTCTATAACTCTAGAACAATTACTGGTCATTAGAAGAAAAACAATATTATAGAAAAGAATTCTGTACACAGTTCTAAAATTTATTTCATCTCCTCGGTATCAAAGCAAACCCTTTGGGTCTCTTAATCCCATAACTGTTTTAATACCCTATCAAACAGGATGTTTAAAAGCACATCTGTCTTCAGATGCATGCTACAAAGTGGTCCACTGGAATACCAAACAACAGTGCTAGGAAAAGGATAAAAGTAATAAATGAAGTAGAAGTTATAACTGAAAAGATGACATCCAATCATTAGTAGAAGGAATCTAGAGACATTGAATCAGAACAGTGGGAAGAAGAAATCTAATCTATTTTTAAATTTAAATTTGAATATGTGATGGCCATGCAACAAGACTTCCTGACATAACAGGCAATTTTATCTTTCAAGCTAGGAAATGTTTCTGCTCTGATGTTCAATTGGGTGACAGTAACAATCTCCTATGCACTCTTCCAGCCTCTGAGAGACTTCTCAGAAAACTTCCAATCAACATGTATGTCACGGAACACCTGTAAATCAGGGAGCCATAGGGTCTCTGGCAGGCTTCAAAGTTTTTGTTTGTTTGTTTGTTGTTTCTTGTGTGTTTTTTTTTTTTTGTTTTTGTTTTTGTTTTTTTGTTTTGTTTTGTGTTTTTTTTTTTTTTTTTTCAATGATAAGCATTTTCTTTTCTTAAAAAGGGATATGTGTCCTAAATAAGTGGGCATATCAGCACTTCTGATCACAACAAGTGGTTCAACACAGGCTGATCACAGACATAAGATGTATTGGTAAATAATACACAAAAGCCTCTGGCTTCCAATATGGCTCTTTTCTATTGAGTAACTCTTTTTATCTGATCTGCCAGTGAGGCATGAAAAACAATTGGATGCCACAGTAGTTGACTATTATGACAGAAAAGGCACATACTCAATTGATTGAGTGTTCGTTGGAAAATCCTTCTGAGATATTTTCTAGGACTGTACTCTCACACTGATTTAGGAAGGTGGCTAGAGGGAAGCTATTCTCAGAAAATCATAACAGTCCTAGGAAACTAAAAAGTCAAATTGAATCATCCAGTCCATTAATCCGAAAGTGCAGAATTGCTCATAGAATACATTTAAATCTTGTCTAGTTTGAAGGGTCACCAAGGTTGATGCTTTCTTCCCAGGGCTCACAAAGATGAGCAAATTATCTCAACTTAACCAGGTTCCAGGCTAGGTGAGCCACAGTGACTGCCCATGTGTGTCCTATTAGTCACAGACTATCACAAGCTAATTGAATTTAACTTTAGTCCAGTTATCTCAGATTAGGTACAAGCTAAAAACATGCTCAGACAGTTAAAGTGCCTCAAGTCATGTGCTGTACTTTGACGGCAGTACCAAGCCCTCAAAAGGCTATTCCATGGGTTACTCTGACAGCTGGATTTTCCTGATAATCTCTTCTTTCTTTCTTTATACACACACACACACACACACACACACATATATTCTTTTTCACCATTTTTTAAATATGTTTAAATAGATGTGTATGAATATTTTACAAGTCCTTCCTCTCTTGAACAGACTCAAATCAGCTGTAGCTATGAACTATATTAACACTTTATTGCAGAGCTAGGTTTCATCCTGGGATTCCATTATTTCCAGCAAGACATATTAATGTGAGGTTGTGATAAAACTGGAGAGCTTCCTGACAGCATTAATTCATCTCCACAAAGTAAACAGAAGTATCAGAGCAAACACAAGACAGTTACACCTATACTTTTAGGCATAATTCTAGTGATTGTATTAAGCACATTGATTTCTTCTCAAATATAAACTACACTTCTTAGATAATGTTTATATGGGTCATAATTCTTCTTTCTTTCTGGATATATATTGCAAAATACTATGATTAAAATAAAATAAAATAAAATAAAATAAAATAAAATAAATAAAGTCTCCTAATTAATTTAGAAATATGTTGTTTGTTGGAGCTTTGTGCTTCCTGGCAAAAAGATTCCTATTGAAATCAGTATTTTTCTACAGGAAATATTCTTCCTGCTGAAGTGTGCAAGGTGGCTGATACTTTTATACTTCTGGAAAATATTGTGAATGTCTAAAGATTACCAAATAAATATTACTGAACATTAGTAACCGTGGTTAGTACTTTTTTTTTTTTTCTTCTGTTCTTTCCAAAAATGACTATTCAACACATTAAGGTTAAATAACAAAGAAACAAACAACAACAGTGTCATGTCACTGGGAAATTGTAGTGTTTGTAGATTCCTCTTGAGAGGAATTTTTGCTATATTCAGCATATATTCGTGCAAATCATGAATAAATGGATGTTAAAATGTGAAAAAGTTCCATGTACAGGAAAAAATAGAAGACTGCAAGAATCTAACAACTAGGAGTCTATAGGGTGGCGCAGACTGTTTTAAAATGTTGGTGGTAAGACCAAAATAAATAGCACCATGAACACCATTAACTTCATGAGCTCGTCTGTCACTATCCCCCGCCTCATCACTCATTCCTTGTTACTTATAGGTTTATTAACATTGAATGTCAATTAATACTTAGAGGTTGGAGAAGATATTTCAGGATTTCTAGATTTAATTACCATGATAAGTTTTGTTGTTGTTGTTGTTTTCTTTTTTTTGTTTGTTTTTTTTTTTTTTTGGTTGGTTGTTTTTGGTGTTTGTTTATTCGTTTTATAATTTGTAGGTTTTAGTGTCTTGTTATTCATCCTAATGTCAATGTAAACTTTTAGGAAAACTGTTCATATTTGGGGTATGTGGTGCTATGAACTATATTTCAACAATTATGTGAATTTCATAAAGGAATTTGCATGCATTCTCTCTTGTTCCATCTGTTTTTTTGATATGATAAATACTTATCATTCATCTGAAATTTTATTCTTAGCCCACAGTACTTTCTAAGAATGTTATGTGCGTTTTCTGTGGGGAGCTTATTTTATTCTCATTCCTCTAGCTTTAGTAGTTATTTTATCAACAGTTGATTTGCTACACAGACACAAATAAACACACATGGTGGAACTGCAAATTCAATAATCAAAGTAAAACAGCAGTTTTCTGCAATCCAGGTTTCATGTGAAACTGTGCTGATTGCCCACTGTGCTTCCTTTCCTGGAGATCTGTCAAATAAGTAATATTTCCAAGTGATTATAGGAAAATGTTTTGGACTCACCTGTCCTAACTCAAAAGGACCAATCCAATGGCCAGTGAGACCAGTGCAAAGTCTATTCATTAATATCAGTGCACATTGAATCAGTATTTCCAATTAAACTATAAAACATTTTAAGTTCTTTAGAGTACAAATTTATTGTTATAGCAAAACTGAATCAGCATTCAGCCTTTCCAAGTACAGAGAGGTTCATCCAAATAGTGAATGTTATATTTTACCACTGAGATAATAAAAGCTGAGAGTGCTTGGCAATAATACCAGGATGTGCTTCACAGAACTAAGCTCTTGATTCTGTAAACAGATTTCTTTGAGTACACCATAGTCCAAGGGAACTTGAGTTATATTAGGTACAGAAAGCATCATAAATATTCTAGCCCAGTAGTGAGAATAATTTGGAAACAGAAACCTTCCTTTCAGTTTTGGTGCACAAGCAGAGAAGGAATGCTTCCTCTTCCCTATCCAAAATACGTTTGAAGTGCACACACAAAATAAGTTTGTGTGCACTTCTGCACAAAATATTGTGGCCATGCACCAGATTCTGGGATTTCAGATTAAATATTTTATGTCATACAGCTATCAATCAGTGTTGTCCATGGTATTCTTTTGAAAGGAACCATTTAGAGGTAATTCTCTTCTTTCAACAGATTATTTTCCCTGTCGCATACTTTTCCTCATTTTTACCTGCCAGAAAACAGCAGCATGTTTAGAACCTTCCAATCAACATCCTTTGGGTTCCCCAACACTAGAAACTCCTACTCATCAGTCATGAATGGACACTGAATTTCACCATAGCATCACTAAAATCTCTGAGAACACAGGACCCTAATAATGATGAATTGCAGAATAATTTTTAGGAGTTCCTATCTGGTCTAGCTTTTCTCTTCAGAACATGTTTTCCACATAAAATTTGTCAAGTTAGAAGAAAAACGAAGGGTAGAGTTTTTTAGTCTTGCAGTCCTCCATGTTACATCAAAGTGTTATTTATAGTTCACATGATTTAAAGCTCTGCAGGTTAAAAAAAAAAATAAAGAAAGAAGCAGAAATAACATTTTATATCGTGTAGCAAACAGCAGAAACAAATAGTATGCAGCACCATTTTTGTGATCCATCTGAGAAACAGATCAATAATAAAAATGTGCTTCTTTTTTTATGAATAGCTTTTTCTGTAATTTATTTGGATATAAAATCTATATTTCAGTCAGCCAATGGGCACTTCTTACAAACATCATACAAACTTGGCACTGTAAACTGGGTCTGGTCATGGAAAGGTAATTTTATGTTCATAAACTCTAATATGTACCATACCTCTTCTTCATCTAGTATTTCTTAAGGGAGATATCAAAGCTAACAGTAGAAGGAAGGTGGATAAGTGACAATTCGGACCAATATTTCTCAAAGGTACTTGTGGGGCAACAGAGGCCTAAGGCTTCTAGAAAACAGAAATTCAATAACTCATTGCTTAGCTCTTTCCTGAGATTCCTGAGATACCTTCATGTTTTGTTTTGTTTTTGTTTTGTTTTGTTTTGTTTTGTTTTCCCTTTCCTCCTCTATTTCTGCCACTTTTTCTTGTATCAACTCATTTATAACCTATTAAAAATTTAAGTTATGCCAGTCTTCTGACAATTATGCTATTACATAGATCTTTATAACTGAAAAACAGCGACAACAACTAAAAACCACCACCACCACCAAAAAACACCAGACATTATAAGACGAATTCCTGCACTGCATTGCTAAGAAACATGGAAAAGATCCTTACATTCCAATTAATATAAAATGATTTAATGTAATGTAGGCCATAACCTTTCCTTTTTCCTTGAGATTTAAAAAAAAAAAAAAAAAAGTTAACACCATTAATGCTACTTTTATATTCCATGCCTGTAGTTAAATAGCTACAGAGAGATTATTAAAATAGTTTTTCAAGCTGACCATGAGAGCAAAAAACTTGATAGTTCTGCAGTTATTTTATTGCTTGTGCCAGCAGTTCTTTACATTTCTTAGGGAATAATCATATTTTTAATAACTAAACTCCATCTTGAGGGGCCTGGGCACCATTAATATTCAATGAGACTGTCTGAAGTCACAGTAGATGTTGTTGAGTTTGAAAAACAGAACAACAACAAACAACAAATTTGCTGAATGCAATTACACATTTTGTTTCATAGCAGCAGTCCACTACTGAGAATAACTAAGGTAAGACTATCCCAATCAATGTCTTATTCCCTCTCTGTCAATCTAAGAAGTTCTTACACAATTTTCAGAAAAAATACAAGTTTTAGTTCTGTTAGAAACTGGATGATGGGTTAGAGAGATGGGAGTCTGAATAGTTTTTCCTATGCCTCTCCTGATCTGTTCTCTCAGTTCTACTCTGTTCCAAAGTTCAGTACCTTCTAAACCAGGATCAAAATATCCTTTCTGTTTCAATAGATTCCTAAGCAAGGCTGAACAACATGAAACACTGCTGTGACATCTCTAAATATGATAAGAATTTTAACAGAAATTCAGTTTTAAATGTAATGTTGTGATCCTGAAAAAATTACATGCAAAGGGTCACCAGTAGAAAAAGCTGTAGACAGAATTCGGTATTATATCTTAGTTTGTGTTTGTTTATTTTCTTCTGGTTTCTTGATAAATATGTATTTATTAGTTCTCACTTCAGTTAAATTTGTTATCATATAGTTATATACTGTTTAGTTTTATTAACTGATTAGTTAAAATATACAGGATAAACATATATAAAAATATTTCACAGAAATTCCTCACTTGTCACAGATGTTTTATTTTTCTGCTGGTTTTAAAGCAAACTTTACTAAACACTTTATCAAAATGCAAACTGTTATAAATGGCTCAGGATTCAAATTAGGATTAAATAAAAAATTAGGAATTATTAAAAGAATATAAAGGAATAGAGGTAAGCAAACAGCGCTGGGTGCACCGGGAGTCTCCGCTCCACCAGGACGCACACCAGCTACATCAAGCAGCTGATTTTTATGCTCCTAGACTAATACATATTCATTACTACTTCTAAAAAAATAGATTATTATAATTAGCTTCCGGGGTCCAGTCCCTCCTACTGGAGCATGCGCATCAGTCTCCTCTGGGGGTCTCTAGGGGTCTTTCATGCTGAAGGCTCATAGTCTTCCTCTCCCCCTTTGTACTCAGTCGGCACAATTCCAAGTTTATAGAACACTTTCTGCAGGTCTTGTCTCCCAACCATCCTTCAGCTTCTTTTTCCTTCCTCTTAATCTCTTGGCCCCCTGGCCAGATACCAAGGATCCTCATAGTATCCCATAACAGTCACTAGTTGTTATCAGTTGCTCTGAAACTCCCAGACATCAAACACAAACAGCTTTCTTATTTGACGCTTCACGAGTAATTAAAACATTCTTCCCCAGCCATTCACAGACACATCTATAGCAGTGTTAAGTTAATCTCGAAGAAGACAGGAAAAAAGTCTGTAACTGTTAGAAATAGAAGTCTGGAATAACAAAAGCAAACAGGTTCATACATTTAAGGATTGTTTTCTGAAGACGTGATAAATTGACTAGAATGAGGGGGAGACTGGGACACACTGCATCTGTGGTTCAAGAATTAAATTGCCAGTGCAGGGCCCAGAGGCAGACTGGATTCAAACAGAATTGTTCTTTATGGACACGAATTGTTAAAACATTCCTCACACAAACCAAATTAACTAGTGAATTCACTAGATATTTTTAATTTTCTGAAGGCCAACTTTGCAGTAAAGTGATGAAACAGACCTTATAGGTTTTAATTTTGTGAAAATACTTTTTCATTTTTCTTTTCAAACTGAATAAAAGCACCATCACTTACTGTTTGCCTATGTAGTATTTAGATTTCTTTGTTCTTCACTAAAAGTTTTTCCCAAAGTTTGCACTGCAAGCTTTCAGAGATGGGAAACATTCTATGTTTTTATGAAGATACCATTATTTATGACACTGATTCTTGACAATGGTCCTGGAAACAACACAATATACATTTACAAAAAATATGGAGAGTCCAAAACTGTGATTCCATAATCACTTTAAACTTGTCTATGAACCTGGAGGTGTTGAAAGGGCAGTGTACAGAATCATCACTTATTAGATGCTCTTTCATGTCACTCCACCCTACTTATGTATCAATAAGAAACACTATACTGCATGAAGGAAAGCTGGAACTAGACCCTGAAAATTAGTTTTAGGGTTATAATGGATGGGTTTACTTTACAACAGGTCAGTTTCTAATCTTGCTGACAACATAGCTATAAAACTATTTCTGTGATCTAAGACACTGTATAAATTCAACAGAGAAAAGTGTGTACCCAGCTTAGATCTCTAAAGTTTTATTATATTTTCTATGGAATGGCATTGACTGCATCAAAAGCTGGAAACATATAAATAGACAGCATTTTGTTATTCACATATTAATGCATTCACAGCATTAATATATTTATCCTTCCATGTTCATGTCCACATATCTAACCTTAATCCTTTTAATCCTTTGTATTCACACTTCCTGTTTGTGGTCTCCTAACCGGCTCTACTAGCTTAAAGACAATTGGGATGTCAAGCAGACAAACAATGGAGGAGAAGGGTTGTATGATGCAGGAGGCAGTGATGCAATTGGTTTCATGTACTCAAATCTGCAAACATAGCCTTGAACTCAAACACAGCATGCAGTTTGGTCCTTCTTTCAAGTGTTCCGAAACATATCTTAAAGACGGATTTTTTGTTTCTTTGTTGTTTGTTTTTTTTTTTTCCAGATTGTTCTAATTTTCTGATGGATGCAATAAGACAAACCCCCTTTAAAACTTAGAACAATTCTTCCACTTCCTGCTTTGAAGACTTTTGCCATGATTACTGACTATTTGTCTTTCAAAAGCAGAATAGGAAATAATTTGTCAAATGGTAAATGAGTGGTTATAAATCTGATCAGCCCCATTTGAGAAATCCAGGAACTTGAAATAAAATAAATAGTAGGCTTTTGTCAATGAGATAATAACACCTAACCATGTATACCTTTTCTAGAAAAGTTTGCATAGGCAGAATGCATACTCAAGCCTTGGAAGACAACAAGGCTTCACAGATCAAGTTGGTACCTTGGTCTCCAGAACTGGTGGAAGAAAAGCTAAGCCTGCTGCTTCACAAACTTTTTTCTTCACAATAATCTATTCATTTTTTTTTATTATTATTATTTTTTTGGTCCTGTTAGGTCTTAGAATTTTTATTTTTACACATAGTGAAATCATTAGCTCTAATAGGCAAATTAACATGACCTCCCCATTGTCTGCTCTGTATAGTGCACAATCTCTCTTGAATGCAGGCAACTTGTTATTTCACTCCATTAAATTACTGTTAAATTTAACCATTTTTACCGTTACCGTTTTACTGTTAAATTAAGTGTTTCCTTTGTAATTCAATTTGAATGCTAAAAATGACTTGCTGAAGTGGTATGGTTGCATGAAACCGGGGAAGTTAGGGGTTTGGAGTTTTTATCTTTGCTTTGCCACCGACTCCTTGGGATTCATTTCCCCTGTCACTCTTACCTCTGAAACACAGAGGCAATCTTTTGCACTCTCATGCTGTTGTTTTATAAAAATATCAGCCAATATGCACATAGCATTCTGAAGACCAAAAGGGCTGAAAATTATAATTATTATTATGTAGGAGGAATATTATATATATATATATATATATATATATATATATATATATATATATATATATATTTTTTTTTTTTTTCTTTTAGTTTGATTCTGTCATTCAGGGTATATGAAGTTATTTGCCAAACTAAAATAACTTGTTTACATCTACCTGTACTCATGATTCTGGAAAACATTGCATGGACCTGGTACGTGATCTAGAACTAGTTGAGATCTATAAAAAAATCTTGCTGGAAAACAAAACAAAACAAAACAAAAAGTCTACAGGCTACTGAGATTAGAGCAAGCACTAACCAGCATGAATTTTCAAACATGAAAGGCAAATAAATAAAGAAAGAAATACATTAAAAAATAGGCCTAAGAAAGCAACCAAAGAACATGGGAATTGAAATTACAGAAGAAAATCTAGCAGTCAGAAAAATAAAACATACAATTATTTTTAAATAGCTAGTTTTAGGCCATAGTTGTCTGATCTTTACAAATATAAAGGCACAATTTCTGGAAGAGAGAATGGCAAGATGGAAAATAAGTTATTACAGGACAGACATGCATAAAGGAGAAATGAAAAAGATTCAAAAGAAACATTTTCTAAAACGAATTGTTCACACCCTGTTTCTATAGCATCTTTCATGCATATCTCCTGATCATTTTGCTGGTTTGTGTTTTTATTTTTATTTTATTTTATTTTATTTTATTTTATTTTATTTTATTTTATTTTATTTTATTTTATTTTATTATTTTATTTTATTTTATTTTATTTTATTTTATTTTATTTTATTTTATTTTATTTCATTTCATTTCATTTCATTTCATTTCATTTTTATTTTTTTCTGTTGTATGTTTCCTAATTCTTCCTGTAGAATTATCATTTTAATATTATTAAAGAATATTTCTTTAAAGGGAAAAAGAGAGAAAAAAAAAAATCCTGCCTTTGAATATTCTGGTGGCTTAAATAATCATTTCTGTGTTGACGAAGAGTGATTGCTTCCCACTGCATTATAGAGTGTTAACAGCTTTTACAGTCCCTAGATTCACTGAATTGTGAACGTCTTGGCTGTGTTTTACCAGGGCAATTTCTATGCAGTTGGTCTATCTTAATCAGACCAGGCACTTTGCCATTCACCATTCTCAACCATTTTTCCATTGCTTTATCCATCTCCAAAGATAAAAATATGCTCTTCAAAAACACATTAAACTGTGGTTCTCCAAATGTGACAGATCTGATTCAGATTAAGCAAAAGCAAAGAGTTTATTTATTGTTATGCACTGTACACAAGGAGAGATTTATAAATGAAACAGATTAAGTCTTTAAATATGGAAAGGAAATACTGTATAACACTGGCAGGAAACACAAATATATAGCAACTAAATGGAAACCAGCCTTTTTCTGACATTATTATTCAGTGCTTTCCAGTGGAAGTGAGAGGAGGCAAGCAAATCTATCCCTGGAATAAACTTTTAATTCCAGTGGTGTTCCCCAGGGCTCAGAAAGGCATTTCAGCTCTATGGTTGCAGGCAGCCTTGATACAGCCATGTTGATGTTAATAGGAGTCTGTGCAGATGCAGATGGTACAAAACTCACAGCAAGACAATGGCCAGATTGAAATCTGGTCTAAGCAGGTGCAATTCCCATGTAGGGTATTAGGCCAAATGCAGCAGAAGCATGGGGCGGGAGGAAATTACTCCCGTATTTATTATACCGTGGATCTCAGCCCAGAAGTTAATGGGGAAGCAAACACCTCCCCAAATCTGCTCTGAAAACTACAAAAGATGGTCACAGAAAACCAGCTTTTCTTGATATGGGAACTTATTGATACCGTTGAGGTTTCACTGGTCACCTTCCAGACCAGGGCTCTGCTGAAGTCAAGGAGAGTTAGGCCAGTGACAGCAGATTTGGGTCAAGTTTGATCTGGTTCCTACTTAATTCTATTTCATGCCATTATTTCATGTAGGCTTGTGAAACCTTTGGGGTTTTGGCCTTGAAATACCTGTCATGCTCAATACAGAGGCTGAAAGGAAAGCAACAAAAACCATCCCACCATCTGTTAGTACAAATCTCTTTCCCAGCAAAGTGTCGGTTTGGTGTATTCTCTAAAGAAAAGCTACTTTCAAGTAATCTAAAACGTTGTGAATAGACAAGCTTATTAACACTTGTCATATTTTATATAGAAAATACTGGATAAAGTTTCCTCCTGTGCACTGATACAGCCCATGCAAAGAAGCCAGGAAGTATAGGATGAATTTTTGTCATGTGAAAAGAAGTTGCACTTCAGCCATGTAATTTCTTTGGAAATATCTCCATGGCCATACTGAAAGAACCTAAACTAGATTTGGAAAGAAAACAGGTTCAGTTCACCTCTTTGGTAGACCTCTTGAGAGCAAATTTCTCTTTCCTATACTATATTAGAAAATCAACAATTTTGTATGACTATAATACATTGGAAAAATAGGATAAAATAGTTTAAATAGCTTGGTCTGGTAGAGAATACTGTATAAATGGGATTAAATTCTTAGCTGTATTAAATAAATGTCCATGACCAGGAATAAGAGAGTACAAGATTAATTTTCTGTCTGATTGTTCAGAAATTATGTTAGACCATGTCTGTCCTGACAAAATTCAGTTGCCACTGTTCTTTCCTTCTTTGGTCAAACTCACACAGCAGCCTTCATCCTGTAGTTTTAATGTTATGGTCTTTTTTTAAGCGTATCTCTGACTCACATTGCACCCTAGAAATCTCCGAATCTCTTTATCTTCATTCGAGAGTTAATTTAGAATAATGATAGCTTATCTTTGGTAGAGCAGAGGAGAGCAACCATTAGAGAGATCATCAACCCATATCTCTACACTGCACCTTGAGACCCACCACAGTGACCTCCTCAAGACTGCTCATGCTGCTCACGCAGACAGTAAGACTGAAAATACGTGGTTAGATATGTCTGTTTGACACTTAAATCTGTGTGCATCTCAGCACCCCTGATGCCTTAGCAAGCTGCTAAATGATTTAGGACTTGCCAGACAAACTCAAATAGGTAATCTGCAGTCTGTTCAAGAGGCAACAATTTTGTCAGAAGACAGATGAGCCATGGATCATATAATCACTGATTCAGATGCTCACCTGAGTTCATTCACACAGATATATGTGAACTTTTTTTTCATAGGAACTTTATTGCAAAACCAAAATCAGTCCAAATCTCTAGCAAAATAAAGGCATTCCTTTTACAAGTGGACTAAAATAACATACTTTTACATTTTGTGCCTCATATAATTAATAGCTAATTACTAGAAAGAATCAAATTTCTTAAAAATATAGCCTCAACTTTACTATTTCCCAACAACTTTGTACATGTTAATTTTGCTTTTCCAGATTTATGGCAATGTGATTGAGTCCTGACTTTAATAAATACAAAGGATTTAAAATCTATGGAAAAAAATCTTGTACAGAATTTAATCAGGAATTGGATGCTTGGGCAGAACTGGTCAGACCAGCAGTTATGTTCTCGGCTATGTATCTGTGGATTTCTTTTTTTGCTTGTTTTGTCAAACAGAAAAAAAAATGCTGTTTCTGATGGAAACAGCAAAAAAATGGTCAAATTTTGCAAATTTTGTTCTGGATATACCCTGTCTAAGAAAAGAACATGGAACAGCAATTCAATACTGATCTTGGCATTTTCCAACACCAGAGATTGTCCTGCAATAAAATTCCACAATCATTTTTATATTTTTTTTTCAGAGATTTTTGATTCTGCAGGTTGCCAAATTTAATTATGATTCTACAGCTGTTGACTTCTAATGAGCACACAATAAACTACAACACTTTTCAGTTGTGTACCTAAAGAACGATGTCAGTTTTTTCACAGTCTAATTGTTGTGTACAACAAAACCACAATAGCTCTTTTAACTAGTCTGCAAACTCTTTAGAAATGCTTACTGTACTCTGTATTTTGGAAGCTGCTAAAACATAATAAGAACACTAATTGCTACATATATAATGAAAAGTTCTTCTAACAAAGCTTTCTCATTTCAGATCGTGACAAAAAGTCACATTGCCAGTTGACTTTTGTGCCAGAAAGACCTATTTTAGCCACAGTTGTGCTGACAGAGGGGAAATTGTATCAAATTAGTTTGGTTAATTTGAACAAGAGATACAACTTGGTGGAGAACAAACAACAACAACAAAAAAGCAAGCAAGCAAAAATCCCAGAACCTTCTGCAACAGGTTGGGCCCTGTTTAGTTTGTTATTGTTGTTGTGTTTGTGTTTTTTGTTTGTTTGTTTTTGTTTTAATCCAGGGGCCAAAATACATGGAATAATTCACACTCTTTAATCAGCACTCCTCCTCTCAGAATGAAATGACTATATCCAAATTGCAGATTAAGCACAATTTTTAGTATCTGCTTCCACTCACACCATTTGCAAATATTGCCTGCTCGATGCTACAGTCCATAAATAAGAGGTAATCAAAGAATTGGACTGTCTTAACAACTGTGGATCACTGTTTGAGCACATTCTTTAAACCTACTTTATTTATTAGTATAGTTATATTTTGTAACTATATCTATAGTAGATGTACTTTGTCAAATAGCTTGGCCAGCATAGCTGCAGGATGATCAGCACTGTGTCCTTGAGATAACACTTATGGGTACCTATCCTAGTGGTCCTTATATATATTTAAAAATATTGTCATCTAGGATTCAACTCCGTTTTTTGTTGGTTAGTACAAAATTTACAGCTAAAAGCTAATTTGCTTAATCATCCTCTGTTGTTAAGGTTTCTCCCTGTTTGCTACTCAAGTTATAACAAAAGACAAACACAGACAGATCCATGCTTTCATTTTAGTGTCAGAAAGATTCATGACAGTGCCACTAATCCATTTTGACTCCAAGTAAGGAGGTTAGTGTCTAACTTTGTCTATAATTTATCCATTAAATTAAAATGCTCTTGGAAAAAAATAAAAATAAAAAATCAAGGAGGGCAACAACAAGCTGATTAATTCACTCTAATTACACTAATTTGCATGGAATTCTGCTTGTGGTAATTCAGAAAACAGTCACCTCTGATTAATATATATTAGGCAATTAGAAATATGAGCAAGCTTTGTCAATATAGTCTATTAATCTAAACACTTTCTTGTAAAGTCAAGCCACGTTTTACATGGACATTTTAATTAAGATCATTTTTGAGCACTGTTTACATTTAGCAAAATGTAGCTATTATAATTTGTGAAGTTAGTAAGCATTTTAAATAGGCTTGGTGTTTCCAATTTGAGTATAGTTAAGACATTGGATACTTATGTGTAATCTCACTTTGGTGAGATCTTCAGGTTACTGAAGATCTCATTTTTGGTTAGCAAAAATGGTTGTTTTGCTGTCCTTGTGGCTAGGTTCAGCTTGAGATATAAAACACGAAGCTATAGCCCACAGCTCAAAAAAAACTGTGAGCCACAGGTAGCTACTGTGTAGGACCATAATCTAAGAACACTACATGTTTTCCTGTTCTTATATCTTCTCTGGACATCCATAACCAGTCTCCACTGGAAACAGGTTACTAAGCTAACCGTACTTTTGCTATGGCCAAATACAGGCATTGTTATGTTCTCATATCCTTAAAACAGTGTAATCACTCCAACATTACTCTTCTTGAGCTAATAAATCTTCCCTTTCAGCAGGGATAATTAATTTGTCTTTGGCACCACACTAATATATACATATTACTCCTTGGTACAGAGCTGGAATGCTCAGTTAACTTTGAGTTCCAGCATCAGGCTGTGCTGTTCAGCATAGCTTTATTTTCAAACAACCACCTTTCAAAAAGGGGAGGATTTTTGATATTTAAGAGCTACCATTTCCTTTCCCCTTGGCCCCTTTTTTGCCGTTAAATCATTCCTGTAACTGTAGTTCAGATCTTACCATTTTTTCATGAGACTCAGAATATTAGAAATGCTTCATATGTTTTATATAAATTGTTGTTAAGGCCTGTGATGGTATACAAAGGAATACAAACTCAAGAGTCTTGAATTCATATACTTTTAATGGCAGATCTTTTCCAACGTTTACTATTGTGGAGGGGAAAAAAATGAAAATGTATAGTCATAAAAGAGAAAAACGAAACAAAACCTTCCAAAATTAAATCCCAAAAGTAAAAACCAGAGTCATATTATATTGAATATCTCATAGTTTTAAGCTATTCTACAGGTTTTAGATGTATGATATTGAGACATGGCTGTCTTGGTTCACCAGTTAGTAAGCTACCTTGGCTGTAGTTTTATCTTCTTTAGCTGGTCAGCATTCTGAACACTGAAATAGGGAGGCAGAATACATTTTCATTTCTATGCGTACAAGAAGACTAAAGGATTTAAATTTGAAACTACTGACATTCAATTTCAGCTACACTAGTGAGTTTAATGGAGTCAGTAACAGATCTCAGTACCCTCTGTTTTGATTAATAAATGTCTAGAAATGAGGTTTCTATAAGATAAATTCTCAATTCACATTTAACATGGAAACCTCACTTTCCATTACTATTTCAATTTACATACCTTTAGTAGTCTGAGCTAGTAAATATGAAATATAAAGAGAAACAGCACACATGATTTTCATTATTATTGGTGAAGAAAGGCTAGTAATCGTTATTTGAGTTGTTCATCATTTTATCTGTACTTTATGCTACAGTTCTACTACTGTTGTGTTCTGGCCCTTGGATGAAGACTTCATTGTGAAGCATATTCATAACTTTTTACTATTATATATTTATTTCATTCAAAATCTTTGTACAATTTTTTTGGCTTTCCTAGCAGTCTTGATGGGAAAATTCGCCCAGGATAGACCCTAATGTACCAAAAATATATGAAGAAGCAATAATCTTGTAAGAATCCTGAAGCACTTCCAGATGGACTGGATGATAGAGGTAGTTACCAGCTCAATCTTGCATGGTGCTGTGGATAGCAGGTGGTGCAGTAAACAAAGGAAAAACTGTTTGAATTCATCAGCAACCTGGCTTCAAGACATGGAATGCTAGGTAAGCCAAGTGGCTGTGGTTTTGAATGTGGATAATAGAGGCAAAAATAAATAAATAAATAGATAGATAAAATTTAATGCACTTTATTTGTACAGCAACAAAAATCTACTGAAGAAGAATATTCAAATTTAGTCCAATTACAGGTTAAAACAATAAATGATTTAACATGTTGTTTTATTCTAGTTAATCAGTTTTACATGAAATTAAGAAATTAAGAAGACATTCAATGTCTTCATTACATGTCACAGAGTTTTTAAATATTTTATTGGTTTATATTTATTCTTCAATTATTCTCTTTCCAGATAAAATTCAGGTAAGCACTTTCTGCTTTTAATTATACACATACTGTGCTTGTTGTTGGTGGTGTTGGTGTTTGTTGGTGTTTGTTTGTTTTCTCTTTAGGAATACTAAAACTGAAATATTGCAGCATACCTTTGAAATTGAAAATTAACATGGATTTTTAGTTCCTCTGGGATGTTATCCAGCTTTTAACTCATTATTAACAAACTCTGTCTCTTTCAAAGACTCACTCTAGCTATACAATAGCTCAGACAAAAGCTAGTTCTCATCTTATAGGAACTAAATATAATCATAGCTGTCATATTTTTTATAAAATAATATTAGCTGCAAATAAATATATACACATCGTACCTTCTACTTCCTTTTTTTTTGTTTGTTTGTTTGTTTGTTTTCTTCCCAGTCCTCTCTGAAGTAGAACTCATGCTTGAAATGCCAGTGCTATTTTTATTTTCTACTTTCCTGTGGATTTGCAATGACAAGCTACAAGTTAATTCTTCTGGAATGCTTTATGAGAGATAGTCATGAATTTCTTCACATTTTTTGACAAAATACCAAATACCCTGCACCTTGCAGCTGCATAATCTTTTTAAAGTTTAATTCATTTTGCCAAAGACAAACCAACTTTTTCTTATACACAATCAAGTTAATCCAGTAAGTAATACATCTTCAGGCACATAATTTACAGCCTAAGTAAAGCTGGGGAACAAACAAAAAAAAATTTATTTTTTCAATACTTCACTGTAAACAACAGAAGGAGATGATAATGATCTTATTAGATGAACAATATATATTTTGATATCACCTTTAATTTTGATGTTTGAGTGCCTTAGTCATTAATTCAGTTTCACCAGGCACTTGGACAGCACAGAACTTAATGCCCTCTTTCCAGATAGATGTACTGCAAAATATTGTTTTGAAAGTGCAATTGGTTACATAGAAATCCACAAAAGATTTGTGCATTTTACTTCATTTATTTTCTGCTATTTATTTATATTTCTCATTCAATTGCTTTTAGGGAAAGAAAACTTTTAACTTTACATAGTCCACAGAAGAGACAATCCCAGCAAAGAAGGTCTCACTATTGAAGATAGGTACAGATATAACACATCATTCAACTACCAAAGATGTCTAAGTATATGATGAAGCCTTTTTAAAGTATACCCTTCAAGACAGAAACTTACAGGCAACCAAAGAGGTAAAGGGGTAAAACTGGAATTGGATGATTTTTAAGTAAAACCACTTTCTGAATCAAGCAGTTTTCTTCTATCCACAGTGACAACTGAAGAGAAGCAGATACCTTTTAATTCACCAGTCTCGACTGATTTATTTCCCTTGTAGCTGTGGACCACTTCAAGGATCACTTCTAGCAGTAATGATCTCCTGACTTCTCAGAGACACCAGTCTTATACCAAAACCTTGCCATGTCCACACAATACAAATTGCTGCACTGTTTTTGGACATTTGAGATTCTCTTGAGATTCTAGTTGTCTCTACAGGTCCTTCCACTGCCATCTGCCGCTTTTTTTTTTTTTTTTTTTTTTTTTTTGACATCTTGGGAACATGGTGTGTAGGCTGAGCCTGTTGTTTCAGTATGCCTTGTATTACCTGTTGCCATTGACATTTTCACTGTCAGTAGATATAAACTTACAGAGTTATATGACACAAGAAGGAAAACAAACAAACAAACAAACAAACAAAAAAAACAAACACAGTAATACCAACTTTCCTGTTAGGCACAGACATGTCAGGCACATCTGAGTCCCTGAGAACAAGTTATTGAAGCTTAGTCTCCTATATACGAAGAAAGCAGTTGAACATTGTTAATTTAGGAAACAGTTTCTTCCATTTTTTGACTTTCAGGTCATTGTTCATGCTATTTACCTGTGTTACAGATATATAGATTTAAAATCTTTTTTTTTTCTTCCCCCAAGAGAAAAAAAGGAACATATTTCATGATGAACTATTATTTAATTCATATTATTTGTTTGGATAATCTAAGGTTAGTTTTTTGAAAATGTGGAACCAACAAGAGAACAAGAAGGAGCAGAAGGAAAGAAATTACTGCAAGGAATATCAAGAATAATTGTAAGAAAAAATATTCACAAGGCTTAAAGTTAGTCTGCTAGTATGCAAGGTTTTATTTTTAATATCATACTTTGCACTGGTGACTAAAGTTAAGTTTTATTACTATGAAGCATACATATTTCCCTCTTGCATACATGCTTTGAAAGCAAGTTATGAGAAATAAGTGAGCAGTGACTGGAAAGCATGCAATCTGAAGATGACAGAAAGCCGTGCATATGCATTGTCAATAACAACAACAAGTCATTCTTTTGTCAAGAATATGTAAAATATTGACAAAGAAGAAGTAACTTCTTTCTTCAAAGTGACTGATGTATATTAGAATAATTGTGAATGAAAAGTATCAGAGGTGCCTTGCACAGTGTATCTAGATCTAGCTATTATTATTAATACCTTATTTTAGTAAGCATTAATATTCATGCAAACTGTTTGATTTACTGGCAAAGGCTACCAAAAAATCTTTGGGGTTTATGTTAGACAAGTTAACATAAAAAATTTTGGATAGGTCCTGATCTCATGTGAATCAACTTATCTATCTAGGCGTCAAAGTTATTATGTATAATTACACAACCTGAGCTCAGAATTCTTTCTTTTTCCTTTGAGGGATTTACTTTTTTTCCAATATCTAAAAATGGATGAGAACATCTTGTCTCACTATAAATATTCAAGGCAAACCAGGTACTTTATGCACATGGATATCATTACTAGTGCACTGAATTTTTCGATTGTGCAGATTAGGAAGATCTATTTTCTGGAAAGTAAAATGATTCTCTGTTCTCCTTCTTGTCCTCATCACATAAACATAAAACCTTAATGTAAATAACTGTTGGGTCCTAAGCTGAACATATGCATGTTTGAGAAACAATCTAAGAAACCTTGAAAGTTCTTCAACAAGTAATTTATAAAAGGCTTCTGCCTTGTCTGCAGCTACAACAGTACTAATCCCAACGATTTCCTCAGCAGTGGTAACATATATCTTGAGGAAAATCTGAAAGGAAAATAAATAATTTGGTTACATATTAAAATTAGCAGCAAGTTGAAATCAAAACCAAAATCCTTAAACAACATCCAGATTCTTAGCATTGCCATAGTGAGCTGAGTGACAAGTTACCGATTACATCCCTTTAGCATAAGTAGCTGCTACAAAACTGCCTCCCCAGACTTCTGTTCATTTTCCTTTCACTCCTGCCACTTCTTGGTGGAGGAGTTATACCATATGGGGTAGATCCCTGTTACCTTTCCCATTGTGGGCTAACGAGATCCATTACAGATGAGAAATTCTGACCCACCTTCACTCATGTATGCAAATAGTCCAAAACAGACAGCAATAATACTGCCTTGCTATCTTTCACTCTGTGCCTGAAGTATTGAATACTCCTCTATACAGCCAAGCACAGCATAGTATGTTTCCTGCCATGAGTATTTTTTGGCAGAAGAGATGAAGACGATGTCTCTACATTGCATTTTTCTCCTCAGACGTCTCTTCTTAATCTGCAGTGAGTCTATTGCTCTGATAAAGATATACAGTAAAGCTGAGGATTGCACTCAAACAAATTACATATGAAGTTGTTTATATACTGATATACATATTCCAAGAAACATTGTATTAAGAAGAGGAACCATTATACTGCCTAATTATGGGGCAGTATAACTGACTCCATAAATAAATGATTGTGCAGTCAAATTGCTTGGCCTATTATGTATGTATTATGCTGAATACCTTTACAGATATAATTAATAAATAATTGGACTGTTAACTGCAGACTATAATTCTTGCTCTTTTTATTATGTCTATCTCATTTTAAAAACCAAATCAGAAAGATAACAACAAATAATTAAAATAAAAATGCTGACATTTTAAATTTGAATGGCCATGTTTTATTTAGAAATAACAATCTGAGCTGCACTGTGGTTTTGAATTGTAGTAGAACAGTTTATCTTTTGTGTTTTGTCTGTTTTTATCAAATAATATTATTAGATCTCTTGCTATACTACCTTGGACTGCTAAATAGATGTGCTAAAAATTAAATGACATCTGAAAACTTTCCAGGACATCTGCAACATGACTTAGGTATGTAAATTCCTAGGACTTATATTGTACAGTAAATATTTTAAACACCTCAAAAATGTGACTATCCCTGGTTTATATGTAAAGAAATAAAAGTAAGTGATATAGTACTGAAAGCAACCTTTTCTCTACAACATATCAGGTTATAACCTCAATACACCATCATCAGCCTGAGATACTTCATGTAGTTCAGAAACTTAAATAACATTAATACTAATAGTTGTTCACCTCCAGTCCTAGAAGGAGCCCAAACTTACTCAAGTCATTCCAGTGAAATCTGTTACCTTCAAGAAGCTCAAGAAAAAGCTGGATAGCACCACCATGTTATGCCAATAGGATTACGTCACACAATGACAATTCGAATATAGACAATCAATGAGGCATGTTTATATCAAGTTTCTTGGCTCAGAATGTGTGTTCACTGAAAATCATAAATGAGAGTTTATCAAACTCATGGGGAGTTTGATTACTGTTGAGCAAACTGCTCATTATAAACTTCTTTAAAATATTTTATTTAGCTTTATAATTTGGAAATGGTACACAAATGGCATTTGTCTCTTTTTATATGTATTTGTGATTTTAAAGAGCTGTAGAATTTAATTGGATCATAATTCAGTGTAATTGTTTCTGAGTGGTTTTCTTCACATAATTTCTTGGCTGTTACTTGTTCATAGTTTGTGTTGTACAATGATTCATTGGACATTTGAGTATAAAACACATCTTGAAACTTTCTGAATGCATTTTGTTTTGTTTCACTTTTATCAAAGATTAGTCAAACAGGTTTTTGTTTTGTTTTATTTTGTTTTTCATACATAACTTTGTAACCTACCTAAGTGTCTCTCTTACATGATCTATAAAGTAGTGACACGAAGGAATGTTACTAGGAGACAGTTCTTAAAATGGAAATTCATCCATATACTAGAAAAATAGATGAAGGCATCAACATTTCTAAAAAAAATGATAATGAAAATACCCAGGTAATTATATTCTTGCCAGCCTGATCAATAGATGCTTGGTAAAATAATAAAACAGTTGACTACAGATTCAATTAATGAAAAATTAAAAGAGGGTAGAATAATTACTGTCAATCAACACTGAGAAAAAGATCTTGTCAAACCAACTTCATATCTTAACTAATAAAAAATTTGGCTGGTGATAGCAATGGCAGCACTCTACTAGACTACTGTTAGACATTTAACTTTGTAATATACAGTTAAAATTAAAAATAAAAATAAAGAATATTAGAAAGTTTGCTAGCCCTAAACTTTAATAGAATGATTGTGAAAGAGAACTCATTCAGAGTGGATGCATTCCTTTGGTCCCAAATATACCAGCTACTGCCTGTACATATTACCATTATAAGTGACCTGGACCAGTGATCTAAATTTTTGATTAGTAAATTTTGAACTCTGATGGAAGATCCTTTTTTGAAATGATAAATAACAGAGACGGGTCACTTCTATATAGATAGTTGCATAAGTAAGCAAGCACATTTTAAGATAGTCAAGTTTATCCTTGAGAAAATTAATTTTTAAAAAGCATTAAGGATCACTGCAAATCTTCAGGTAAGCATGAATTTACAATGTACTAGTAATCAAATAGTTTAATATAAACTTTGGATTCACAAGAGGGCTTATTAAGAAGTAAAAGAAGTAAAAGAGAGACATGATATAACGCCCTACTTCTTTTAATAACAAAGTTTCTCGAATTCTAGTTTCCATTCTTCAATCAACAACTGAAAAACTGATGAAAAACAGAGACAGACCAGGGAATAAATGAAGGGTAAAAGGACAGAGTGAAGAACTCAAGTAGTTCCTTATATTTATCTTCCTATGAAAATAAAGAATGAACAGTTGCATGAATGTTGCATGAGTGCATAAAAGTCTTTAAGAACTGAAGTGTGAATTTGGAACTTGAAAATAAATGGCTTTAATACCCTATCTCTACTGGGTAACTAGAAAGCCAAATCTAATTCTTGGGATACTTCTGCCTTTTCTCAGGAGGAGAAGAAAATAGTAATGTCAGCAGTAAATGCAACTCATACAGCTAAGAAAGTTTTCCTGAATCTGCAGAAAATCTGGCAAGGATATGCTGTTGTGGTTGTCTCCCAGAGAAGAGGAGCAAGAGGGTAGTATGGCATGAGAGGACATCTCCCAGAAGACACACACATCAATTTACTGGGACATATCCTCTCTTCCCCATGTGGGAACTTGCACTCAGTAAGTTCCAGATACCAAACCAAAAGACAAGCTACATTCTTCTCAGGCCAAAACAAGCAAAAAATCCAACACAATCTGACCTTTAAGCATCACATAGGCAGAAGTTTCCTAATATAACACATACAAGACCACCAGTCAGATATTTCTAAAACAGTCTCCAGATTGATTTACTTAAAAAATTGAAATTGATTATTCTGTGACACAGATTATGTTCCTTACCAATGTAATCAGTAGCTCACAGCAATGTAGTTGCACATCATTAGTTAATGACACCCACCATTGCTACAGTCTATTTCACGCAAACTCTGGAGACATGAGTTTTGTTGCTGGATATGCTTATATTTCTTTCATTGCTAAGCTTATATATGACTCTCATGTGTCCAGTTAAGATCTCATTTACTTCTTTTTAGTTCCTCTGACTCCTTTTTCAAAAGGAGTTAGGTGTTTCCTACTGAGATTACTAATATAATAAATGGAGATCTGATCAAGCTCTGAATAACAGGCTTCCTTTAAACCTCCAGCACTGTTGCCCTGAGGTAGTTCTGGAATCTATGCTTTTATCAAAGAGCCACAATGGAGGCTCCAGGGTCATCATTATCTTTTCAGGCCTGAAAACTAGTCTCTACCTTTATTTCCTTTTCTGGGTGATAGCTCTGAAGGGCTGACATTAATCACCAACAATCTCACGATAGCATGTAATTGCATATATCAAAAAATATTCTTCCCAGGGGCAGCTGTCAGTGTTAGAACACTAGATATCAATCCAATTAAATCCTAGCATGGAGATAATTGTTTGTCACTCGGTCCAAGGAAGAGAATGACATTAATGCTAGATCCCACAAGCGACCTTTATGTCACCTGGCCTCCATCAACTAATTAAAAGGATTCTGAGAATATCCCATGTCAGTCACATAGATTCAATACACTGATCCAAGCACAGAGCCTCATGTGAAAGTAACAATGAAAACTTTTTTCCCCAAAACTTAGCTTTTATAGATGATTCTGCTGATACTAACAATGATTTTTGAAGGCATATTATGTTAATTTCATTCCAGCAACATTGAAGGAAGCAGCTCGATCTGCTGGGACCTCTGCAATCAGGACATGAAGAAAGAGGACTTGTATTGGAACAGGACTTGAAGAAAAAACAATGAGCAAAAATGCCAAAATTTATGAGACCTCATAAAACTTTCTGACCCTTTTTCTATGTAATTTAGATATAAATGTATGCTATACGCAGAAACAGGAAATAGCAACAACAGCAAAAACTTTAGGCATGTGTCTGTGGGTTTGGGAAGTAGGACTGTTCTTCTATCTCAAAAAGCATAGTCATCACCAGGGAATAAAAAAGTAACAAAATCTGTACCTGTCTTCCTCTATAAAAATTCATTTGATCATCAGTTTATATGTCTTCTTATTTAATTAGTAAAGAGCCTGACACCAACTATTTGTGCATGTGGAAGTGAAACCCCACCTTTGCGTGCATGAAAGAAGTAATTTACATGACATTGTCTCAGTGCTGTAACAAGATAGTTTTCAACATCCTTGTGCTATAATAATAGGTTCTTTAATTAGCAAAGAATACTGCAATTAGTGTCTTTGCACATTCCAGACATCATTACTGCTACATTACCCATGCACTTCACTTACTTCAATGGTTTTGAATTAAGTATAGAGCACATTCAGTGTTCCTCTTTTAACTTTTAAAAATCTCCATTATCTGGATTAATATTATGACTTAGATGATATCCCTCTCATTTTTCCCTCCATGTCATGATCTCTAGTCTGCTACTGTAGGTCATTTTACATTTTTCCTAAATAAATATACTGTCTTTTTTTTTAGTAACAATTTTTATTTTATTTTTTTATCCAAACACATGATTTGCCCCAAATTAATTTAAATTTATTATTAAATACAATTGTTTATGTCTATTTCTAGCTCTGCATTTTAATTCAGGCTTACAATTATTTTTTGTTGAACTACAGAGATATTTTCAGTTTTACCAAAACAGATAAATAATCTTTTTCAATACACATGGTGAAATTTCAACTCTAGAAGGTACGTTTATTATAACTCTTATTATTAAAATCTATTTATGTCATAAAATTACACCAGATACTTTTGTGTGTGTGAATGAATAATTTTCAATGTAATCTGTAATTTTTATTCCTCTGCCAAAGATTACATCTTTAGATTTCAGCAAGCTGCTTAGCTGCACAATCCTTATACGTTTTTCATATACTTTACATTTAAAAGCTGTATTATCTTGTCTCAATAAGGATCAGAAGCAGATCAAGACTACATTTGACTCTTTCTAAAGAAAGAGGCCTGATCCAAAGCCAGTTAGAATGTAATTCCTCTTTCATACTGTTGACCTGGGAGAGTTGAGGAGGACTCCAGAATTCAGAACATTTTTTGCCATTTTGGATAGCACTCACATGACCAAAAAAAAAAAAAAATACAATTCACACATCAGTATTTTAACTCCTCACTCAAGGGTTTTGTGTGTGTGTGCAGGTTTTTGTTTGTTTGTTTGTTTGTTTTTAATTTATTTTTATTTATTTATTTATTTTGATTTAAGAAGGGAGATATAGGTTATTTTGGAGTGCCATTAAAAATATCTCTTTTTAGGATGGATGATTTGAATCATAAAAACATCTCTCTATTTATTCTAAGTAGAGAGTACTCAGGATGTACTCATTTAGACCTATGTCTAATATGGTCAGATAAAATGCACTCAGTCCACTCTTATTACAAGATCTCCTAGTTCTCCAGGCCGAAGATCACATAACTGTTATTAAATGAACTTTTTTCCCTTGACTAACTTGAAGATTCAGATCATTAGAAGATGATTTCCATGCAGGAATGATTACGTGGCAAAGACAAAACATATACATACATACATGAAGAACAACATGATTCTGGCAAACCTTAATTTTGAATTCTGATTCTCATAACCTGAAAGATATTCCTGTTACAAACTTGAATGTGTGCACATAAACATAGTTATTAAAACTTTTATCTTAAACATTAAACGTATAGTGAGAGACATCTCAACTTCAATACATTTGCAGACCGCATGGGCAAGCAGTATGGAAAAAATATATTTCCACAGAATATTTCAATACAGAAAGAAAAGGAATACCAAAAGGTAAAGAATTACCAGTGTTACATGAAAAGTCTGTGCAAGAGCCACAGACTTCACAACCTCTAAGAATTTGTCCCTGGGCTTTGACTACACCAGTCCCCCCCTTTTTTTTCTTCTGTCTGCTTAAAGAAATTAGATGAAAAATGGATTTATTTCTTTTAGCTTAATGCTGTTTTATATGAAACACTTTGGAAAAACATCTGCCATTTTAAGCCAGTATTTATGCTAGTGAAAGAAGACAGACAGATCATTATCATAAAACAAATGCTTGACAGTATCAGCAATATCTGTCTTGTTGCAGTAGAGTTTTGTAGCACAGGTATTAGTTTTTTTCCCATTGTTACTTATCATGGTGACAATTTTAATATTGGAACACATTTTATTACCTCCAAAACAAAGTCCTTATAAGATTGCCTTCTTCAGCTCTTACTTCTCCAGAGGCTTCTCAAAAGCAACCACATTAAAAATAGCTTGGAGAAAAAAAAAAAAATAATCTGTTCACTGATACTAAAAATTCAAAGTAGTAAATAAAACATAACCTTGCTGTAACTCTTCTTCAATAAACTAATCAATAGCTGTTTTCCAAAGCCTTATATAAGTACCCTAGAGTTAGAAAGACTGTTGTTCTCATTCAGTGAATTCATTGCAATATAGCAATATTTTTTTCTGTTAATAATTGCCAATATATAAACCTTTTTTTTTTTTTTTTTTTTTTTTTTTTTTTTCTCTTCTCCCAACATTAAAGAGACAGCTGTTTAAAGGTATATTCCAGAGGTAAAAACATTCATGTTGATAGTTTGGACAAATGTCTCAGTCCTAAATATCAGTTTCTATTTAAAGCAAAGAATTACATTTTTTTTTCTTTTCTCACATATTAAAATAATAATAATTAAGTCCTGTACACCTATGTGTCACTTCAATGAAAATTATCACCATTATTGGTGTATTTTTTTTTCTTTTTCTGATGGTTTCTACAACCTTTAATAATGGCAGAAACAATGTAAGAAGTGCTGCTATGAACATTTGGACAGGGAAGCAAGTATAACCAATGCGACAAGAGATTCCTTGATTTGGAGAACCTCATATGCTCTACTTGGCACTTCAATAATAATGGTACATTGAGAAATAAGCATATTTTGTTAAAAAGATGGTCCATCATCATTATGTTGCACTATGTGGTGTAATTCTCTCTGGGCGTGCATGAAGGACCAGATAGAATTCAAAGGAAAGACATACTACTAAAGCCTTTAAAAACATGTATTTTGTCTCTGTAGTGTTTTATCTTTTCTGATAGTGGAAAAAGACCAAATTCCAAAATATAATTTTTGAGAGTGAGTGACCAGGTGAAGCCAAATTGTGCAATTTGGTTGTTCTTGGGTGTCTTTAGGTGGTGAATGGGGTAAATATTTCCCTGTGTCCACTCAGAATAAAATCAAATTTGTCAAATGGGATTTCAGTTTAGAAGAGAGGTTCTTCCACTACATAAGCACACCTCTTTAGTGCTGAAGTCAGCATATTTTTCACAGAAAGCATATTCTACTAACTGACTGAAATATCTGTCTTATCCTTTCCCAAGGCCATGTGCTTCAGTTATTCCAATCAGAGGAACTGTTGATGTGTTGTATGTAACAACATAGTAACAGCTCAATATGCACTTGAACTGTGTATTCCAGGAGGTAAACAAAATTTTGAGGGAGGGAGGGAAGTTTAGGGATATCTCCAACAAGGATAAAGAACAAGACATTGAAAAGCCTTTATCTGACCTGACCATGATATGGGTTTACTGCACCACATAGAAGACAAATCCTTGTTTGTCCTATTCCTAATGCTCATGTCTTCCTACATTAGCCATTAACCAGTTTTAATCCACTAATTAAAATGTCTTTGAAACTAGTTCAGAAGGCCAAAGTTTACAACAAAGTTGATCTCTCCTGTTCAAAATTAGAGAGAGGATAGAGGGCAGCAATAACACAGTGATACATCCCCAGTGGCATAGCCATACAACAGTTGTGAATCTCATTACAACAGATCTATTTCTGCCACATCTCTTCTCTTTGTTTTTCTTTTGCCTGTTTCACATCTACTGCATACATGTAGTGTTTAGAGCAACAAAACATGGTATATGCACAGGGGCAGACTAATCCCACCTCAGGTCCAGCAATTCCTCAATCTATCTTTAATATTTTTCTGTAAAGTCCTTATGGAGAGTTATTGAATCGGAGTCTACAAGAACTATTCCTACTGAACGAATAACACATACTGCTACTAAGACTGAGCCAACAAAAGTATTTTCTGAATGAATTTATGAATCAAATATATCTACTGAAAAGCTTAAAGATAAAAGAAATTCAAAACTGAAATATAACTTCTGGGCCTTGGAGAGAGAAAAAAATTACAGTCCTCTGTGACAGTAGCTGATAACAAAAGACAGATCCACACTCTATAGATATTCATTAAAGCTCTCTGGTGTTGTGTGTTCTTTTGCTTTCATATAGAGAAAGGTTTACTAGCATTAGATGAAAGAGACTTGTAACTTTTCTATACAGAGTGCATATTGATTCTTGGTGCTTTGGGTGCAGGGATCAAATCACAATATTGAGTTTTGCACACCACTTCATGCCGTGTTGCTTCTCTGCAACCTATCACCTTCCTGGAGTATACAAGTAGCTACATATTGAGCCCAGCAGGACCCACCATGTTAACAGGAATGAAAAATTCTCTTGGAACACACAAGCAGAGTATTCTTTAGTTTTTGTGCAGCATGTGTGTTCTGTGGATAATTTTAGACTGGTAGAAGTTTTTGCAATGTAAATAAATATACCTGTCCTGTAAAGAACGGATGAGAAAGTTGGGGTTATTTAGCCTAAAGAGAAGGCTGCAGGAACAGCTTATTGTGGCCTTCTGGTATTAGAAGGGGACCTACAGCAAAGCTGGGGAGAAACTCTTTGTCAGGGGATGTAGTGACCAGACAAGGAGTAATGTAATGGTTTAAAACTAAAACAGGGTAAATTTAAATTGTATGCAAGGAAGAAATTCTTCACTATGAAGGTGGTGAGGCACTGGAACAGGCTGTCCAGAGAAGCTGTGGATGCCGCATCCCTGGAAGTGTTCAAGACCAGGCTGGGGCTTTGGGCAGTCTGGGCTGGTGAGATGTGTCCCAGCCCATGGCAGGGGGATTAGAACTAGATGATCTTTAAGGTCCCTTCCAAAACAAACCATTCCATGTATGATTCTATACAGTGAGATTTTATGTGTGTTTATGAACACACATAAAATGATCTGTTACATAGATCATAGATCTTCTTCTTAGAGAAGATAAGCATGCCTGTTCACCCCTTTCATGTGTGTTTGTAAGAATGTTTGTAAGAGTGAATTAAGGTACAGACACATCGTGTATGAATTTCAACTTACAGACTGAATCATCTAAATGTAGGTGCCCAAATCCATATGTCTGCATATGCATGTTATATAAGTGACTAACTCTCTTTACAGTCTATGCCCACATAGATAGTAAAGAGGTATGAATTTACAGAACTGTTCAGCTAATCAAACTGAATATTCCACATTGCCTAAAATACTTCCCTAAATTACAATGTATTGTGATGGTCTTCACCAACCATGACAGTATAGGTACATTGTTCATACACAGACAGCTCCATATAGACCTACTTTTAGAAACTTTCTGCCTTTCTTTGAGTTGAATGAATATGTATATGGCATAGGGCAGAGCTATGCAGAAACATCAACATTAATTAGCCTAAATAGCCCACTAGCATAGATATATTAATCCCACTATTTAGCCCAGGTGGATCATAATGCTAGTTAGATCTCTTTACTGCTACAGCTGGAAAAAAAATAATCCACTTCTTCGAGGAGTAGTCATAAATAATAATAATAATAATAATAATAATAATAATAATAATAATAATAATAATAATAATAATAATAATAATAATAATAATAAACAATCTCTTAGGTTTTAAGGCATATCAAATCTCATTGATAAAAAAGTTTTCAAGCTCATCCTTAGTATTATTCATGTGTGTAAGATCTTGGCTGACTTTTCCCAGGGATAGTTAGATCATGGGTAGGACTAAAACAGAACCAGGCATAATACTTTATTCAAGAAGATTAAAGAATACATAAATAAATAAATGAACTTGTTTTGTGCTGTGGTTTAACCCCAGAAGGCAGCTAAGTACCACACAACTGCTTGCTCCTACCACCACCATAGGGTATGGGGAAGAAAATCAGAAAACAAGTAAAATTCATGGATTGAGATAAAGACAGTTTAACAGGACAGGAAAGGAAGGTAAATTATTAATAATGATGATAAAAGAATATTCAAAAGAAATTATACACAATGCAATTGCTCACCACCCACTAACTGATGCCCAGCCAGCCTCCAAGCAGCCGCTGCCACCACCCCAACCCACTCCCTGGACAAACTCCCCCCAGTTTTTTATTGTTCAGCATGATGTCACATGGTATGGAATGTCCCTTTGGCCAGTCTGGGTCATCCATCCTGGCTCTGTCCCCTCCCAGCTTCCTGTGCACCCCCTAGGCTCCTCACTGGCAGGGCATCACGAGGAGCTGAAAAGCCCTTGGCTCTGTGTAAGCACAGCTCAGTGACTACTAAAACATCACTGTGTTATCAGCATATTTTTTACTCCTAAATCCACAATAAAGCAACATACCAACCACAAAGAAGAAAATTATCTCAGCCAAAACCAGGACACTGAAATTCCCAAATCATTTTATTCAATCAACCCCCACACTACCATATAGAAGAAAAGCAAAATATTGCACAATTGAGAAAATTCAGGGAAGTTTTAGATTTTCATTTTTTTATTTTTGTAGTCCTAGGTGCCTCAGACAAATCTCTATACACGTTAACAAGGTCTCTGAAGCTGGCATAAGATTATTCCCACCCACACTTAAATACCTTCAAAGCACTGGTTGCCCCAAATACTTTTTTTTTATATATATATAGAAATTAATTTGCATTGTTTTGGATTAATAATCAGAACTACTCCTGAATTTTCATGAAGATTTGGGTAATTGTGCACAGAAATGGTCACTTAGGGATATGGTTTAGTGGGGACTGTTAGTGTTAGGTTAGAGGTTGGACTCGATGATCTTGAGGTCTCTTCCAACCTAGAAATTCTGTGATTCTGTGATTCTTTTACTGTCTCTAAAAGGAGCCTTGGGTGTCAAATTCAGATCTGCTTAGATGAATCTCCACCCATTGACATAACTCTGTTTCCTTCTTCTCCTATTTTATACCTACCCATAGGCAAAAATCTAGTTGGGAGTTAATAAGTTAACAGTAACAGTGAACAACCATTCAGCAGATGCCCCCTGAGATATCTTACCTGTCTCATCGTTGGGTGCTGAATGTAGTTTCAATGCACAGCTGAATCAGTATCTTCCCTATCTCCAGTTATGTGATGTCTGCTCATGCTGTGACACAGCTCTGAGCTTCTCTGTCTTATAGGAACAACAATTACAAGTTGACCTTTGCCATATTTTCCAGCACTCTAATTTATCCCATATATCTTAAATTGAACTTAGAAAACCTCAAGTAGAGGTCACAAGGCAGATGATGGATTCTGAAAATTGGATATATGCCCCACAAGTTGTAGACTGGGTCAGAGCTAGTTCTCTATTTCTGAATTATTAATTCCTTTAAATAATTAGCAGACATGCCACTCAATTATCCTTGATTTTCACATCCCATTTAAAGGTCACTAGGTTTTAGAGTCATCCTTAATTTGGCATAAAAATTATCTGTCCTTCCCAGCTCTGGCTTACATCCCTGCAAACTCAGAAGCATAAAATTAACTTTGACAAAGTTAACTCTTGTACAGAAGAAGGCATCTGTGTGCATCCTTGCTCTGTTTTCACTTGTGGTAAAATATATTTTTCAATTATTTAAATTTAAAGAAAATTGTGCTTCCTCAGCTGCTTTAAATAAACTATGCCTCCTCTCCTCTCCTCTCCTCTCCTCTCCTCTCCTCTCCTCTCCTCTCCTCTCCTCTCCTCTCCTCTCCTCTCCTCTCCTCTCCTCTCCTCTCCTCTCCTCTCCTCTCCTCTCCTCTCCTCTCCTCTCCTCTCCTCTCCTCTCCTCTCCTCTCCTCTCCTCTCCTCTCCTCTCCTCTCCTCTCCTCTCCTCTCCTCTCCTCTCCTCTCCTCTCCTCCATCCCTTCATATATCATATTTAAATATTTATACATATTGAATGTATCTGAACTAAAGCAACGTCATAAAATATAATGTGAAAAATCTTACTATACTGGATTCTCTCCTCATTTATTCTTAGGACAGTAAGAGCTAACCTGATAGTTTTCCTTTGGGTCGGACAAAAAATGATTTCTCACACACAAACTGAGCTTTCAATATGCAGAATAAAAAGCTGAATAATCTTAGCTATGATGCATGACTCATTGTTGTCCTTTCTTCTTTCCTCTAAGTAACACCAAATTAAATTGCTTTCAGTAAAGAAAAATAAATAAATAAATAAATAAATATTATGTAATTAACCTTAGGAACCCTGTTATCCTCAATGTCTGTTAATCCACCTGATACAAAGAAGAAAGGAACATTTTTATTTAAAATGACTAAAAAATCTATAACAAAACAAAGAGATATCCAAGAATTACTGTATCATAGGTAACAATACATATTGTCAAACTTGTGGCAGTAGTATGGTGCAGAATGAATGAGTTGTTCAGTCAGTATTGCCTTGTGAATTGATTTTATAGCTTGAAGCAGCCTGGATTAGTTTGAGTAGAAACTGTCCAAGACTAGGTTAGAGAATATCACTTCTCTTCTATATCTGTTAGTCTGTCAGCTGGGATGATAATTCTTGCCTGCTTTACGGGAGAGCACTAAGATTTAGGTAACATTTTTATATCACATGGTCTTCTTAGATTGCACGTGGGTACAAAACCTCACAGTGCCAGCACTTCAGTATCTCTAGGAGATATCATACTGAGACTTAGCAGCACTGTCCACAAGGTAATAGTTTGTTTTCAGAGTAACACCAGGACAAAAGAAGCTGTGCTGTTGGTTGATAATTTCAGGACAGAAGAAGTAACTAATTTGGAAACTGTTGGTCCGTGCTTGAAAGGTGAGCTACCAGTTATTACCATCTTTCCTTTTTCAGTTTTTTACCTTTCCCAAAATATAAGGGTGTAAGTCCTCAACTGTCAGTTTTGAAAAACCCATCAACTTAATACACAAATGTTGTATTTGGACTAAGAAAAAAAATAAACCCTGAGGATTCTTGTCCTTTTGGGTTGCTGTTGTCATTATGTTTTTAATTACCATTATGTAATAGAGTTTCACAGAATCACAGAATCACAGAATGGTTGAGGTTGGAAGGGACCTCTGGAAGTCATCTGCTCCCACCCTTCTGCTCAAGCAAGAAGACCCAGAGCAGGGTGCCCAGGACCATGTACAGGCAGATTTTTGAAGATCTCCAAGGAGGGAGACTTCACAGCCTATCTGGAGTTTTAGGTTGGATGTTAGAAAGAACTTCTTTACCAAAAGGGTTGTTAGACATTGGAACAGGCTGCCCAGGGAAGTGGTGGAGTCACCATCCCTGGAGGTCTTTAAAAGACGTTTAGATGTAGAGCTTAGGGATATGGTTTAGTGGGAACTGTTAGCGTTAAGTCAGAGGTTGGACTTGATGATCTTGAGGTCTCTTCCAACCTAGAAATTCTGTGATTCTGTGATTCTGTGAAGATGGTTATAAAAAGCTACAGGTGATGCTAAATTATATCTTCTATATAAGATTGTAATGTTCACACTGGATATCATAAAAGTCACTGTTCTTACTGTAACTAAAGCCTAATTGCTATTATGGTGTACTTTGATGCATTAAGGCAAAGGAAAGCTTTTCCAAATTCTTTTGATCACCATTTTGTCATGAGCTCACCATGGAGCTATCTTTGCAGTTTGCTTTGAATTCCACATTAGTAAAATTCATTCATTTGCTTAGCTGTTCTTTCATATCTGTCCATTGTTTCCATTTGTCTTTTCTATTGCTATTGAAACGAGAGAGAGAGAGAGAGAAATTCACATCTAAAGGACAACTCAAAGCTTAACTGGCTTGTGGACATCTTTTCTAATGATTTTAAAGTTACTCCTAAACAAATTGATTCTTTAATTGCTAGGAAATACAAGGGAAAGAGAGACTAAAGGTTAGTTAATAAATCCTATGTTCCCTGCAGACAAGTCCACTCCCCTGTAACCCAGTTCAAAACAATTTCTAACTGGACGCTTCCAAAACTTTTTGTTCTTTACCTGAAAAGATATATAAGGAATTCAAGGAATCACTGTGCCCAAGAAACTTTAGTAGTTATCATTCAGACACAACGCCCAGAATTACAATTAAAACGTGACTCTGCCAGACAGTGCATAAATAAGATGTAGAAGGCACATTAGGGAAAACAGATTAAAAGAGGAACAGAAGAAATTTCTGTGACTCATTTGAAATGAATAGAATAGAATAGAATAGAATAGAATAGAATAGAATAGAATAGAATAGAATAGAATAGAATAGAATAGAATAGAATAGAATAGAATAGAATAGAATAGGAAAAAAAAATAAAAAAATCTGTTGGACTTTCAAAGATCATCAAGTCCAACTGCCCAACCACTTTAGGGCTAAGCAAAAGTTAAAGCATATTAGTGAGTACATCATCCAAATGCCTCTTGAGCACTGCCAGGCCCCCCAGCCTGGCATCACCCAGGCATCAGCCCCCCCTCCAGGAACCTGTCCCAGGGTCTGAGCCTTCCCAGCAAGGCAATTTTTCCTGATGCTCCCCGGCACAGCTCTGTGACATCCCTGTGCATCCTGTCTTCGGTGAGCAGGGAGCAGAGACCAGCACCTCCCTCTGCACTTCCCCTCCTCAGGGAGCCCTGAGATCACCCCTCAACCTCCTTCTCTTTGAACTAATTCCACTGTCCTCAGCTTCTCCTTATAGAATATATAACATATAGAACACCAGCCCTTTTACCAGTTTTGTTGCCCTCCTCACACTTTCAACAGACAATACTTTCAAATCCTTCCTTCAAGGAAGTCTATGGTCCTTCTTTGACAAACAAACATAATAATAATAACAATAATACATTACAGCATGCTTCTGCTAGACTGCAAGACTTGAATTTCCTGAGTTTCAAAACTGTGCTTGTTTTGAAGTTTGAACTTCAATCTGAGCTCATGGCCTTGTGCAGCAGTAGATGTGCAGTTGCAGATGTAAAGAAATTCATTTACTGCCTCACGGAAACCAAAGGCTGCAGCAACATATGGGCCATGCTTCCAAATTCCCTTTCCTTGTTTCATCTATTGGCAAATGCTCCTTATCTAATATCTCTATCTATAATTTTTATATTCCATTACCCAAAGTGAAATCACAGCTGGGACTCATGGAAAAAAAAAATCAGAAAAAGCCTGCCAAACATGTGTGTTTTCAATCCAGTCTAGAAGAAAGGAATCACTGTGATAGCTAAAGGCAGCAAATGTCTGTACACAGCACTGCTTTCATCATACTCTCTCTGTCAGAACTTGTTTTGACTTCTTTTCATATTCTGCTATGAATAAAGGCTATGCATTGACTATTAAATACATCAGGCTTGATTTCAACACTCCTTCCCTGACATAGACCAGAAGGGGCTTTATTGAAGTCTGTAGACATAATCTAATAATTTAGTATCAGAATCAAATCAAGGTCTTTTTTTATGCCTTTGCTAACAAACACTTTAAAGTACCAGTAAGGGTAGTGGGATATATTTTGAACAGAAATTTGTGTAATAAGTACTGAGCAACTAGGAAACGTTCTAACTCAAATATATGTCCAACAGAATACATAATGATAAACTCAAAAGGGAAAACAAAAATTATCAAGGGGTAAATAAGTAAGAAATTTTCTTTCAAAGAAAAAAAAATGTAGTGCAATCTAGTGCAATACCATATGTTAAGTCCATTTTGGAGTGTAAATCAGGATTGTGTCCTATTCCACCACCACCACACAATTATCTGGTAGTAAGAATTCACTGATACAGATCTTTTTATAGCATATAGTCCTAGAACACTATGAAATCATATTGCAGGTTGTTTTCTCAGCTGTCTGATTATTCTGTTTTATGAACCAGTTTTATTTGAAAGAGGCTTTCTTCTCTGTTTCAATCTGGTTTAAGGATCTGCAGTATTTCCATTACATTGAGCATCCTGCGATTTCTTGAGCAAAGCATGTTACAGAGGGTAGGACCTCAGCTTGTTTTTTAGTGCTGGGTACTAAATCTAGTAAAACTAGTAAGATGAAGCCCTCACTTATGTATACGCTGAGTTTGAAACCACTCCTGATTATTCATATTATTTATGATATATGCAGAATGTGACTTAGCAGCTTTAGCCTCGTTATGTTTAGCACAGCATACACAAGGAGAATAAAATGACAATCTGCTCTCTGAGTCATAGTCCTTGCAAAGACATGCCGGTCCCAAAGGGAGGCTTCATTTAGACATCCCCAACCTCAGAAAGAGTGAGGTAGTGATAGCAATTTCTCTAAACTGATAGGGGGATTGGTTTAATAAATGTTTATTCTGTCTGTCATTCAAATACTACAAATTTTCCCCATGGCTTACCTTAAAGAAAACATGCCATTTGCATCAATAAAGGGCATAAATACATCAATAAAGAGCTCAATAACATATATATTATATATGTATATATAATATATACATAGACATTTCTGCCCATATAGTAAAATCTTCAGGGAAATCACAGTCTTTTACAATCATAGAATCACAGAATCATCTAAGTTGGAAAAGACCTTCAAGATCACCATGACCAGGCACCAACCTGACCTACAGTCCCATCACTAAACTGTGTAAATTTACATGCCTATTAGAGGGGTTACTCAGTAAAAATTGTACCTCCTCAGCTGCACTTGTATCATAATCAAAGCAACAACAATAATAATATAGTTTTATAAGTTTACATCAATGCCGAAAGTGACAGAAAATGAGGATCTTAGAATGCACTAACTACATAATCAATATTAGGAGCATTTCTAGTGGATTTCAGTGGTTTTCAGATCAAGCTTTAAGGACAGGCCCTATATTTAATTTTCATAATTCTATGATGCTGTATAAAAATTGAAGGATTAGATACTCTGGTGCTCTGACACATAGCTGGATCTGTAGATTCAAATTTCTCTAGATTAAAGCAAGCTGACAAAAAATAATAATTTTAAAAATTGTTTTAGAATAGCATTAGATTGGTTCCATTAAAGGTCACATTTAAAAAATATTTATATTTCTTGAAGAAATGGCTTCATTTCAAATTATGAGGATGTCCTGGTTTCAGTTAAAACAGAGTTAATTTTCTTCCTAGTAACTGGTAGAATGCTATGCTAAACTACGACAGAGGAACAGATTTAGTTTAAAATTTCTTTATTAAGTACAATTTTATTTTGCTTGTTTCTTTTCTATTTTCTAACTACCAAAGATGTAGAATCAGTGTAAATGAGAAGAAACTCCAATAACATCATTAAAATTGCTTGTATGTAATGGAAATCAACCTATTTGTTGTAGATAATAGCAGCAGATACCTACAAGTCCTTAACTTTTCTATTCATGCTGGAAGCATTTTGGTTTGTATGTTCTGAGATTTGGTGGATTTTCCTCCTTCCACATTCTCTAAGATATAAACAAACCCCTCAGAAAGATGCTCTTTTTGGATGACTGTGTACTACCATGTGAAAATCAAGCTCCAGTGCATCACAAGTGTGGCATCATTTATTCAGAAATACTTTGAAAGATTGCGTTCTCCAGATTTTCTGCATAAATAACAAGGATCTGCTGGTTTTATAACTGCACTGAGTCCTATGATGCATAAGCCATGCTCTGAAACTATCAATTCAAGGAATTCGTATAGAGTCAAGAAGCTTTAAAGCTGTCTTGTTGACAGGAAGCATATTTTATAGTCTTTCACCTTTCCCACTGTGTAAGAAACAATTCTACACTGGTAGTTTAACCTTCATCTACAAAGAGCAATTGTTCTTTCTATGAAGCCTGCACTGTTTTCACTTCAGGAATACACCAAAGCAATTATTAATGGGAGAAGCTACACAAATAAATATATTTTTACAGCAAACAGTTAACTACAGAGAAATATTTAATTTTAAAGTAGAAAATTGATGACATCTGGGTGGGTTTTGGTTTTGTTTGATTATTCTGCTTCCTGCTTTAAATAATAATAATAATATATATATATATATATATATATATATATGTCTAGTGTATATCCTTAGATCTAACTGGTCAGACCCAGATGACAAATTGTATTTCAAGATCCTTTTTTTACAGGATTTTTTATCTTGAGGAGGTATTAATAGTAGTAATAAATAGTTCTGCAAGATTCATGCGTAAAGAAATTGAGACCAGTGTAAAAACAGTGTTGGGAGATGTCTGAGATCTGATATTTCCTTATTCTAGATGTATATATTTTCCAAGGGGATATCACATCAAATTATAATTATGATTATAAAGGAAAATTATAAAGAAAATTTTTCCAGGGTCCAAACCATTCCTGTGAACTGTCTCATTATTTTTATAATTCCTGTTGCTTTGAATTCTTTTGCCACCTGGCATCTTGGACTCGTAGGCAGGTTCCTCCAGCCTTGGGCTGGTACACAAAAAGTGAATAACACTTTTACCACATCCTCCTCCACTCCTCCAGCCACTTTATAAGCAGATATATTGCCTCACTCAAAACAAAAACAAAAACAAACAAAAAAAATTAGGCTGTGTTTGAGAAAGATGAACTATTAAGTCTGTGACTTCTGTTTTCACACAGACATCTTACTCTATTTGCAGGTCAGCAACCATATCTGTAACAGAGACAAGATATAAAATATATTATCTTCCTGACTCTTTCCCATGGACAGCTTCTTGCTCTGTGTGTCAATGATGTAAACTCTCCTGAAAGCCCTTATTCTCCTTAAGCAGTGTGTGAATAACCTAGGCACTAGCTCAGCATTATAAAGCACAGTCTGAGAGCCGAACTGCAGCAGTGCATGTGTCTGCGCCTTAGTAAATTTGTGAACATCGCCTGACTTGTTTAAGAAAAAACTATGCTTAGAAATATTAGGATTTGGAAAGACCTGCCGGGAAATTGAGTTATGCCAATATGAAAGCATGAGAGGAATATCCACAAAGTATTATTACACTGGAATTTATGGACAACAGTATATTAAGAAGGGCATTTAATTTATGCTGCGAAGAATCCGTATACTTTGCAATTAAGTACACAGAAGGAAAGATTCACCTTCATTGAAATCTAATTTTATCCACTTGGGAGCCTGAAAAATATTAAAAGTTATGCTTTTGTGAATCCAGTTATATAAGATAGGGATAATATTCTCTGGTCCATTCATGTCTCAGACACTCAGCTTTTCTGCATAGATATTGACTGTACATTGGAAGTACATGGCTCTTGACGAACATCTGTCCCTGTGCAGCCTGATCATATCTCTACCTGTGCTGTATGTAATTGTTTAAGAAAACAATGCAGCCCAGAAAGAGTGTGTCTATAGTATGAATATTGAGGATCCAGACAAGCACTTCAGGAATTTCCTTTGGAATAACTGTAATAGTCATACTTTTTTTTTTTTTTAATATTTTTTTTTTTTTTTAAGATCCAGCCTAAGTACATTCTAGGCTGATTACTTTCTCTCAAGATAAACCACTACTCACCAATCTCCTGAAAGAAACAAATAAATCAAATATGCTTAGTAATGAGTCTGCTCTTTGACTTTTTTGGAATAAAAGTAAGAAAGCTGAAAGTACATTTTCATTATTTCCAAAAGGCAGTGGTCACTCTGAAAAATCTAGGAAGATCTGCTCCAGAATTTTTGCAACTTCTGTTTCTCCTTCACTCATGCCCATAAGAATCATGAAGCAAGTTTGCTTTGCCTAGGAAACAGTTCAGTTCTCCTATGTGATTTACAAATAATGCAGCTTAAACAACAACAATAATAAAAGTTACTTATTGAAAAGAATTCAGAGAAGAATTACAGTATTTCAGAAAATATAATTCACTTGTCATATTAATGACATTTGTAGAAATCTCTAAGGAAAGACCAATTTAATTAATTCAAATTAAAAGTAGTTTAAAATATGGCAATGTGTTTTGGTAAAAAAAAAAAAAAAAAAAAAAAGCTTAGAATCATCGCTGCCACTGTAGGTAATTGAGTAGGTGTGAAAATTAACAATTGAAAAGTAAGAAATGTAAGCACATGTACTAAGTACCCACAAAATATGGTCTGATTTGAAAAGTCAGATATTTTGAAATTAGAGGTTAATTATATTAAAATAACAGTTAAACAGAATCATTATGAGTCCAAGAAGACCACAGTATACAAATAAAAGGTAAATGAACACAAATGAAAATCTGTCTATATATCTATCAAAACAAATGAAGGAGTACAAGAACAGATAAGAAATTGCTTTTGGCAGAGGATTTTGCCAATTACAGAACTAACCAACCATGACTGAATAACATCCATGCTTGGATGAAAGATCACTATCTCAAATCAAGTGCTGTAAAGGAGCCACAAATAGCTGTTTGCTCAATTCCCAAGTTATTTTACATGAGCTGAGCTCATCCCTCCATTCTTCTCAGCGGCCAAGCACATAATGGTGGTCATGCCATGAGGGGCCGCCGTGCCGTGAGGGGCTGCTGCCGTGTTGTGCTCACCCGGTGCTGTGTTCCTGCTTGACACCGTCAGCCCAGGCCTGAGGGCATGGCTACGACTGGGTGCCCTGCACCTTCTCAACCACCTGAGCTGCTGCTTCGGCCTGTCCTGCCTGCACTGGGCCATCTGCTTCCTCGACTTTCTCGGTAGCCACGGAGGGGCCTCGCAGGGTGGTGGCAAGCCCCTCTGTGGCAGCCGCAGGGCCGGCCGGGCCTGCCCCTGAGGGTTTCGCCAATGTTCCTCTTCTTGCCCTGTCCCCAATCTAGCTTGGAGCTGCAGCAGTTCGTGTCCAGTACTGTCCCGCCAGAGCCGCCCACAGCCCAGGAGGTGGCAGAGAAGCTCCTGCCCTGGAGAGTCCAGGAGCAGAAGGTCATGCTCTGCTGGGTGGACACCAGCTAGTGGTAGCAGGTGATCAAATCCCCAGATCGTTTTGGACACTGGACACTGTTTGAACTACTCTATCAAATGGGAGGCACCATTTTGCCATCTGAAATCTTAGTGCAGTGTTGGAGCCACCACGGGCACATCTTGACAAACATTTTGCATAGTGTGTTGAGTAAAATTAACATGTCAATAGAGGGTTCTCTAGCTAGCACAGAAGAAACTGCTGTGGTACAGTGGGTCCAACAGGAGCTGCCTACTATAGGGCACTGGCATCCTTCCATGCTTGAAGCATGGTATCATTCACCAAATGTTTGTGGAGCAGGCTCTGATCTGATGGAGTCATTCAGGCTCCTGCTGGTTTCTTGTGCTAATGAGGACAATGCAGACCAATCTGAAGTGGAACTCTCAGAAAGTCTATCTGAGCTGTACCAAAGAAAATTGAGTAAATATCTGCCACAGCTGGGCCAGGAGATAATATTAATAATAATAATATTAATATGGAAAGAGTCAGAAACCATCTCCTGAAGACAAGCAAAATGCTTAGACAACATCATGACTCAGAGAAGGAAACCAAAGTCAGAGAGTCAACTTCAGGTATTTTTGCGCCTTGAATTATGTCTTCAGTGCCCTTCAGTACAAAACACTCATGAAATGGAGCGTCTGTTAGAAGAGATGACAGATATGCTGCATATTTTATGTTTGACTGAAGACCCGGATAATCTTACAAAGTTTCTAGAGGAAATACTGGAATTGTATATGAATTCTATACTGAGGACCCTTGAAAAGGTCTGGGTACCCACTACAGGCTGGGTACACAAATACCACCGAAGCTGGCATCTGTTCTGCCTTCAGACTTCTTCAGTGATGATTCAGGAAATTTGATATCCAGAGTCTTTATCATCTGCCCTAACTCCCAGTGCTGTTTGCCTACTCACTGAGGGTGATCAGCTGGAGGAACTGCACACCCAATCTGCCAAAAAGAGAAGGAATAATATATTAGCCACACAGGAGCATGATTGAAATGTCATAGAACTTGCACCAAACTGAGATTCCCAAGATAGCCAAGACTCCCATCAGAAAGGAGAGAGAGCTCATGTTCTTACCTTGCCACTGAGAAATCCCAACAAATACTTTTGCAGAAAGGAGCAGTGCCAGAGGTTACAAAGGTAAGGAGGAATCTCTTCAATGAAGGGATACATTCACCGTCAAAAAGGTCTATGAAAAAGATGCCTAGAAGCCAGTCAGTATCTGCTGTGGAAGGCCTAAGAAGCAAATGCTCTGATGAAGGTGCTAAAGATCATTATAAGTTACTGCCCAAGAGAGTTGCAGAAACACCAGTACATAAACAGGTCTCTAGGAGACTACTTCATAGGCAGATCAAAGGCCAGTCTTCTGATCCAGGCTGTGATGCTGGTGTTGTAGAAGAGTCTCCAGAGAAGGCCATATTTAAATCAGGTTTAAGAAGAAGTCCATGCATCAGACAACTGTCTTTGAATAGGATCCACTTTGATGTTTTCTATTCTGCGACACAGCCCATCTCACAGAATTCACAGCAAGTCCACCACAGACGAGAAGAGAAGAGCTGCACTCAGCAGGATTTAGCAGACATTAAGCTGCACTCCAAGAGCCCCACTGTCCAGACTCCAAAGAGATTATTTTTTTTATTTATTTTTTTTTTTTTTAGTGAAGTTATTGACCTGTGTAGCCCTGCAGAGCACTTATTTGGAAGGAGGAGAACAAGAAAAGATTCTTTAAACTTAGAAAAGCTGACTCTGTGTCAGACTCCTAGAAAAACACTCATAAATCTGCACAGAAGCTACTCAGTCCTGCCAGTAAAGTACCAAGAAGATCACCTTGCATTCCACAAAACCTGGAGAAAACTCACAGCAAAAGTCCAGCTGCTAAGCAGACTGCAGCTAAGTGTTTGGGAAACTACTTTTGTCATCCTGTGCAAGGGGTCAAGTCACTGTGTGTGTTAATGTAAAGTAACAGGCTTCACTTACTACAAGTAATGCCAAAGGATTGTACTCCACAAGAGAAACTTTCCCCTCCTTGCAAAGAGGCTGGCTTAGAAATGCCAGAACATAACAACTGATTAAATGATTCATTACAGAGATGAAGAATAGGAAAAGTAGTCTGTAGTGACTTACTTCCTTACATCATTCCGTTGAATTTCTATGAATTATATTCACCTTCCTTCTGTCTTCCATGCTTGCATAGAATCTGACCAATGTCCACATGATGAAAATGTTTTGTTACTTTTTTATTCCTCTGAAAAAAAAAAGTAAGAAATGCAGAGATTTCATAATAATTATCATAGCACTGAACTTATATTATGAAAAAAAATGTTAAAATGGGATTTGCCCATTTTAGCAATCAAGGGAAGACTGGTGTAAGGAATTATCAAATAAAATTTGACACTTTATAAGCCACGTCAAATGCTGCCTTCACAATTGTCTGTCTTAAATCATCTGGTCTCATTGGAGTTTTTGGTTTCCCTAATAAAAGATGCTTAAAACTCTAGAAATTAAGTCAAACTGACCTAGAAAAAGACTTCTGAGGGTGTGGGGGGAAGGAAAAGACAAAAAGACAAAGGAAAAGAGAAAAAAGGGAAAGCAAAGGAAATAGAGAAAAAGAAAGGTCAGTCTTAACTGTTGATAGATATCCCTCATTGTAATTGTTTCTGAGGGTCTTATTCATCAGTCTTCTATGAGAATATTACGGGGAAAATTGAAGGCACTTCATCACCACAGCCTCCATTCTACTGCAGATGATCCATTTCATGTGCCATACCAGAATCATAAGTTGGACTGCAGCCTAGAAAAATACTTAAGGAGAGAAGGGTAACCGCCAATTATCATGATCAGTTTGAAAATGACAAGTAGATTTAATTTTTGAAAAATGCTGGCACTTCTATTTTATTTATTTATTTATTTTTGTTTAATTTGTCAAAGCAGAACAAAATAAAAATATAAGTGTTTGAAACATTTCATATTGTTTCATTATTGTTTCCCTTCCAGTATCTTCTCTGAAAATCCCAGTTAGGTCAGAACCACCTTGTCAGCTAACTGTCTTGCAAGGAACCAAACACTCTGGAGAGAACAACTTGACATACTTGGAACAAAAATAATCAGGAGGAAATTAAATGAGACTAGGAGGTTTGAAGTTACTCCACAATTTATAAATTGAATTAGGAATAGAGTTACCTGCATGTAAAAGGATCAGACTTCAGAGCAGGATGAAGTACTTTTTATTCCCCTCAGCTGCTTCAGATGACTGACTCATTAAACATACTGACAGGTCCCTATGTTTTTATATATATGTATCATATATATATATTATATATACATATATAAATGCAGAGATGTGCATAGGGTAAGATACCCATACAGGGGTATCTTACCTGTTGCTTCTGCTACATATGGACTATGTAGCAGAAGCAACAGGTAAGATACCCCTGTATTGCACCAAACTTCTTGTCTCTCTCATTCTAGACCAGTATTTTATTGAAGAACTTTTATTATGGCCCAGGCTTATTATCAAAATGTTTGTGTTTCCAAAATATATTTTCCTTATGGTTTACTAAGGCATTTATCTGCTGTGAAATCTCATCACTGGTTAATGCTCTGAAAGCATTTCTGAAGTTGAAAAAAATACCCCAATTGTAGCTCAGTTGTTTGTTTGTTTTTGTAGGTGGAATAAATAGATTAGTAGCAATTGCTACCACAGTCTTTCATGCCTACTTTGTATTGCAAATTGTTTACCAGATGCTCCCTTTTATTTCTTTTATTTGATAGCCATCAATAAACTTTCCTAAACTTTCTTGTGCTGATGTTAAGCAAAAATATCTCCGGTGGAGCCAGTGTCTGTACATTAGCGGAAAGTGGGAATGAATGGGAAAGGTGTCTTATGCTCTTTGCAATAATGTTCAGTACATTACGTACATTCCATTAGTCTGGAAGGCACTTCTCAAATGTCCAAAAGGAGAATCTCTCTTCAGAATAACACAAAATAGGCAAAAACTAAAGAAGGAGATGAAAGAAGTAATGTGTGAGGTCATTTTGCATGAGGTCATTGTAACCATGAAGAGAAATGGATTCTTCTTAAATTTTATTACTGGAGAAAAGGAAATTTTGTACCTGAAGCCAAGACAAGGAGAAAGTACTTCACAGTGGTGAAAAGGCTGGAAAGAGCAGTGACACTACTGAAAGACAAAGACAGCTAGGGAGAAATAATACTGTGAAAACCATGAAAATGTGTTATAGAATATGAAATTTCTATCTGAGATGAATTCCAGACTTAGCAGATGTGCACTGAATTACCAAATCTCAAAATTTCATATGTAGAATTGGGTGACTCCTTTAGTCTACCTGTATCTGAGTTTTCTATCAGTAAAATGAAAATTAAAAGATGAGAACCAAATAAATTTAGCTCAGACAGGAAGGAAAAAATGTATCTTGCAAGACATATGGAGTAATTTTAGTAATCCTTCTAATCTATTCAGAGGCTTTAGCTGAAACACTTTCCTCAGTGTTGCACAACAAACTTTAAAATGGTTGTGAACAGTTGGAAGGAGTCCAAAGAATAAAGGAAAACAATTATAGAAAGAAGTATCGCCCCAAGAAAGACAGAAAAAAAATGCAGTTGTTGAAACTTGAGATAATACAAAACAAGACAACTATACAAATGTATAAGGGGATCAGAAAATAATAAATAAAATTATGTGTTCTCCATACCTGTAGTGGATAATGAAGGACAAGTGTAGGTTGTATGAGAATGCTGCAAAATCTGCATTACAGGAGATCCTTATCTATGAGTTTGGCAAATATCAGCCAGGAATAATGTGCTTCAGGAGTTGCCACTGACTTTAGTGAAACAAAAATTATATATAAATATATATGTATTTATATTTATATGTATTAATTATGTATTTATATTGGCAACCTATGGGATGCCAATATAAATACATAATTAATCATCAAAACATATCATCAAACCAGATGATCATCAAACCAGATGATCTTTAAGGTCCCTTCCAACCCAAGACATTCTATGATTAAAATCTGGTGTTTTGTTCATTGTTTAAATTTATGAATAATTCAACATTCAAAAGATGTTGGCAATGCCATCACATAGGGAATGTCAGTTTCCTGAACTGGCCTACAGGAGAAAGCTATCCTTCACTTCATCTGTTTTGTAAAAGGAAATTAATTTTGTTACACAACTACTTCCTTCTTTAATATACTTTGAATGCATTGGTGTTACTGAGGGAGATGCCTCATCAAAATCTGCATGTTTTATTTTAGATTTAAACTTACAAAATTTACAGGTTTTTGTTTTTTGTTTTTGTTTTGTTTTTTAGTCCAGTAAATTGGAAAATAATGAGAGATATAACACTCTTTCTTCCTCGTTATTGAGGGAATTGGACTATTAATAATTTCTTCATTATTTAAATTTAATCTAGAGGTATCTTCAAATACATCATTGTTTTTGTTAAAGGAAAGAAAGCAAGCTTTGAATTTCAAAGGTGAATATTGCAAATAGTGGGTCATTATGGTCAAAACAGTTTTTATTTCCTTTAAGAGATTAGTCTACAAGACACAAAGATTTTAATTATAAAGTACAGACTGCACAATAGAAAACCAAATTTTGATAGAGCGAATTGCTAGCATACTTCTAAAGCTTCATTCATGAAAGACATAAGGACTCGACCATATCCTATTTGTACATGTAGGAATAAGAATGTCTGTGAAAAGAAATGCAAAGTCAACAGGACCTTGAGAAAGAACTGACAGAATAATCTTTCAGAAATAACTCCTCTTCACTGAAAGGAATCTCTTCGCTCAGGCTACCTCTGACTTATTTTCTCCCTCTTAATGCTAAGAGTTTCATTTTGTGTAGTCAGCTGCTCTCAATGGAGACAGCAAGTGTTCCCTGTGCTGAGTGGGTGATGTGCCAGTTGCATTCAAGGAGGCATTGTCTTCCCTGCTGAGGGATCCATCACTTGCCACTGCTTTAGATATCATAGAATCATAGAATATCCTGAGATACTAGCAGCCACACCTCAGGGTAAGAGCTCCTTCCCTTCAAAGCTTGTATTACCAAGGAGTTGTATTACCTAAGTTTCCAGTCTCATTGTTTCTTTAAATCCATTTTATCTGTTTTCAGACTGCATATTACTTGCAATAATCAGCGTAGCCAAGAATTAGATAAAGACCCAGATTTGTACAGTCAGATCACAGAATCTAAGGGAAAACTTGTGGAGAAGAAAAAAAAAAAAAGTAAGGCCTTTGAGCAGTCTCAGAAGTTTCTGCAGTTTTAAATGTATTTTATATCTATGTCTTTGCTATTTGATAAGGAATTAGATAGGTAGAGTCACTGTCCCTGGAGGTGTTTAAGGAAAGGTTGGGTGTGTTACTTAGGAGCAGTGGGTGACATCAGTGGTAGGGGGGCAGTTGTACCAGATGATCTTGGAGGTCTTTTCAAACCTTCATGATTCTATGACTTTATGTTCTCTCATTCTGAGGACAGGAAGCACAGATAATCCCATTTGGCTAAACTCCCTTTCCATTCCTAAAACCAAGAAGCCATGGTTTCCCTATCTAAAACCAATAAACCTTCAGAATGTCATGCCCAGACTGCACCTATGAATTATTTCAGACCTCTATCCCAAGCATTTCCAAGAGTGCTTTTTGGGATGGGCCAAAATCTGAAGATATGAATAGTCATAGACTCCTCTACTCGTCAAGAAATCATTTTAGGATTGCTAATAAAAACTGGTTGTCCACTTAGTATCCTCAAATATCCATGACAAAAAACATATTTTGTTCTCTGGAATAGTATGGCAAATGTGATTTTGTATGTATGGCAAATGTGATTTTGTAATTCCTTTGTGTTCCTGGTTGTTTTTGCCAAGGTGATGTTTATCTAAATATTAGATTTGTACAAATGTCTGACTGTTCAGGACCTGAAAATAAACCCTAAATCAATATGTGCTTCCAAACTAGCTTGTTTGGCCACAGTATTTCAGGACATTATAAAATGTCTGCTGCAAGTGGTCTTACTGATGCGAATCAGATATTTCCTTCTATGCTTTTAATTTTTAAGATTTGGGGCAGGAATAGATCACTCTTTCCTATGTAATTCTGACTTGTTTAGACTCAGCTAAAGTATTAAATTGAGGTACATTTGAAAAAGGAAAGATTAGCCCTCTGGTTTGTTGAGTAAAACACTGACAAAACAGAGTGAACATTATTTCATCAGCCAGAAATATATTTTCTCTCACACATGTGGAATGGGGCCAACAAATAATCTGGGCAATTAGACTCTAACGTACCTATTCATAGGCAAACAAGAGGAAATAGTTAATAAGTGTCTGTAAATAAATTGCTGTTTTTTCAAAACAGATTTCAAATGAGTAAAATGTTTTACTTGCTCCTACCTCTATCTCTATACCTCTCAGCAATGTATATGACCTGAGCAAAATCAAGTTCCATACATTAATTTATATGGCATTGCACAGGAAAATCTGGAATGGTTTATTACTTTTCAAACATGTACTTTTCATCATTACTTATTATTCGTGGCATTAAAAGGTATCCAGTTAACATATAAATGTTCTGTACCTAACACAAGAAACATATAGATTCAATGTGTTAATGTATTGGGATCACAGGATACTTGTCCCAATGTCTAACACAGAACACTTCTAAGAAACATCCTTGTAAGGCTGCCAACAACTTTTGTATAGATCCCTGTGTTCTTCAAGGTAAGTCTTTGTACTTTTTAGCTGTGTAGACCAGACTAATAGTAACCATTAATTACTTCTCAGTGGGTTATCGTACCTCAGCTGAGCTATGGTAACCCACTCTGAAGATACTTTCTTGTCCTAAAACCATAAATAATATATATTATCTCACATTTGCCACAGCCTAAAAATACATGTACAGACAGTCATTTACCATAGCTAGGCTGATGAATGGTAACTTAGTAACTAGCTGTAATTTGGTCATCACTATAAGTCCACTTTTTATCTCATTTTCATGTTTGTGAGGCAAAGTGTTTTGTGTCCTGCAATTAATAACATAACTGTTCACCAGCACAGAAACTCTCAGATATTCATTTGGATCTGTATTACAGGTTCTGTTTCAATGGTGAATCTCCCAGAAACCTCAGTGTTATTTTTACTTCCTTATACTGAAAGGAAATTTCCCCTAAATCATTAATTCTTGGCCTAAACTCTAGGGACTGGGAGAAGAGCCATAATTGGAGGGAAGGAGGAAAGATGGAGAGAAGACATTTAAAAAAGCTCTGAGTCAGTAGGTGACCTTATTATATGAAATCCTAAGAAGATGAAAGAAATCACTGACCTGAAAATGAACATAAAAGGGTGACGATTAATAAACTGCAGTCACACAAAAGAGAAAAAAATGCCTATATCTTCAATTTGCAACTATAAATGATATCAAAGGAGACTGTCTTATTTCTCTTAATAAAGGAATGAGTCTATATTGCTATCACTTATTATTAGCTTCTTTATTTGCATAGTACTAGGCAATTTGCATTAAGAACCTATTTTTCCCTCCTCTATTTTGTTTGTTTTTCAAATGAATTTACGTTCACAGTGGGAGACAGCATGAGAAACCTTGGATTTAACCACAGAGAATAGCAAGCAGTAGGCAAATTTCCTTTTTTCTCCCCTGCTGACTTGCCAGAAGAAAAAAGATTGCTCAGCCACTGTGCACATTCAGTTCTCGTCATCTGTAGTCTCAACAGGGGGGTCAGTAAAATGTCAGTGGGATTGCCAGTTAGCATTAAACACGCTGCTGACTTTTTTGGGGGGTGTGTGTATCCTTAGGTTTAATTCTCAATTCAAAAGCCACACTGCTGCTCTGCTGTTTACAGGCTATCATCTCACTAATTTGTATTTGGTTGATTTGCAGTCTTCTCCTAGCTCCTTTACATTTTTGTCTCTTGGGAAACCTCCAGGGCAGGAATGTCTCCACCTTTGTGTCTGCAAAGAGCTATATATTAGGATCTCATTTAAGCAAAAAATATACACAAATCTTCTTCATCACTCACGGACACAAATTGCCTCTACCAGACTAGAATTATCAATACATGTTAGCCCCTGAGCCCCTGTTTAACTACATTGTACCATCATAATGCTGGATTTGTGTTGCTATATTGAGTGTTTTGACAGCACTGATCACACCTCATTCACTTTTTTACCTCTGTACAGACTACTGATGTTTTTTTTTCTTTTTTTAAAAAAGTATTAGCTTGCTTAAGAAAGTGATCTGATGTAATGAAATATGTACCTGCAGAGCATGGGACACTGAATAGATGCTACATAATACTGATCAGAGAAACCATAACTTCTGTAGGTGGATAATATTCCACAATAAAAAACAATGCGTGACTTTCCCTTAGAGTAGTCCAATAAATAATAGATCATTCCTTGCAAATGAGCCCAGATTGGGCAGACAGGTTATAAGCATGCCATGATAGCAAATTAAATGTACCTGGAATTATTCTCTCTCAATGAGTCCTGCTCATAAGTTTTGTTACTCCTCCAAAACTGCACATCTCCATGCAAACTCCCTATGGGCTAAAACAACACCAGAGATGTGTAATTTAAGCATATGTACAGGCAGGTTCCAATGTCTGGAAGATTTCCAAACGCTGTTTAATTCATTAGTATAGGTGTTAATAAAGTGTCTACAAGCCGTAGAAGACTCCAGAGTTTTGGTAATCAAGCAATTTGCATTAAAGAATATGTTCAAGTGCTTGTAAGTAGTTTTGGGATCCAGCTATTCTCAACTTCTAATAAAAGCCTCTGACTACTGAGCTATTCAGCAAATGAAGTCTGCATGCAGCTGTATTCAGATAGAGGACAAAGCCTTTCTAAACTAAAACAGCGTGAAACAAACACTCCAATACTGATAAAACCACCTGATTTTAGGAACTTAGCTAAAGGCTTACCTTCTGTAGGTTCTTTTCATAGTTACAGGGTGTAAAACTTGCATGGGACTTACATCTTCACCTAGAAACACAAAGTCCCATAAGGTACTGGGAGAGAGCCCAGAGTGACTAAATTCCTCAGTAAGTATCACAACTAAATACTAAAACTTATATGGAATGATTCCTCTTTTTATGTCACAGGGAAAAACTGCTCATATGATTTCAATCTAATTGGAATTGAATTTGTTTATTGATTGATTAACAACATTAAAAGCCTATCAGTTAATTATTTATCTGGCATCAATATTAGCAGTACAGCAAATAAACCACAACACTAGACATTTACAAAATATTAAAAATATCTATAAATTTGTTAACTGCGAACAAGCCCTTGTAGAGTCACATTTGCATTATGAAATGGTGTCCCTTGCATCCTGCAAGCTGGCACAGGTTGCTCTATCTTTAAATCCTCCTTTTAATCTGACTTATTTTTTTCAAAAATGTCTCTGTTTAACAGAAAAAAAATTTTCTGTTTAATCTGGTTGATAGTTCTTTTCCCTTCCAGGGTTAGTTATTCAGGAGTAAAAACCCTTTTAAAATAGCTTTGAGTGTCTTGTACATACACATTCTTGTCTCACCAGTTTTTGTTATGCAGACCACATCAGATAGTGGGGGAGTCTGTGAATTCCCCCTCTAATCCCACATAAACCATTTGTTTATGTAGCTCACCTGGTACATGCTATGGAAAGAAATGATAGTTAGCAGTATTTGCAGATGGCATTGTTGACATGAAAAGAAGAAATCCAAGAGCAAAATAGGTGCTGTATGTGCTAAAAGCTCACTTTGCATGTTGGTTTTATATTGCTTACAAACCTGGGCCCTGACAAATGAGCAGAAACTGTTTTGGTGAAATTAATTGTGACTAACAGTGAATAACTGGATACAGAAAGTCAAATTCTCTGATAATTTTATTCATGTTTCACGTATATTGCACTAGATAGGAATGGATTGCTTTTTCTTTAGTTTCTTCTGAATAAATGTAAAAATTAATATATAAAGAGGTCTCATTTTAGACACATGCTTTATTCCATTTGTGATTTCCAGTCAATGCTTGCCATGGATAATTAGGTGGTCTAGCATTAAATTCTGTTAAGATTAGCAATTTATACTTCCAGTACTTATTTTAAATTAAATGTGGTTATGCACACGTGGGTGTATGTGAATGTGTGTATATTAGAAAGAGAATCCCACACACAGGACATGATTCCTTCCCCTCTCCACCACCACCCTCCAAGAAAAGCAGCTACTGGTTCTTTCTTAAAAAAAAAAAAAAACAACAACAACTGAACAAGTCTGAATTTGAGGTACAACATAAAGTAAGTGACATTGCTGGAGGAAAAGAAATAAATAATAAGCAGGTAAAACCAGAATATCAGAAGTGACTATTGGGCAGGAGTGCTGTCTGCTTTAAAGTGCCTGAAGTCCCTGTCAGTTTAGAGAAAAACAAATGAAAATACCTATTTACCTGGTTCTTTAGCGCAAACCCTAAACGACTTCACCCTGCTTTAGGTCCTCAGGCAAAAACAGAAAATGTCAAGACTGAAGAAGATGTGCTGAGACTTATGACCAGAAGGTTTTCAAGCTGGAAGGCAGAAAAGGATCCCTTTGTGGTTGAAGAGGCAGAGTAAATTGCACATGCCTCAGCCTTGAGAGCTTTGGGTTTGTTTGTTTCTGAATTCAAGAGGCTTTAAACAAACCCAAAACAAACAAACAAAAAACATTTTTTTTTCTTATTTTGTCCCCTTCTCTTTGAAAATAATAAAATGAAATCATTTTCATTAATCTAGTCAGGTTTTTCTGGCTGTGTGATTTATTAACCAGAACCTGGGTTAATGATACACTGTTTGGGACTAAGATTTATCTCCAAGTCTCTAATTAATAATATTTTTCTTCCCCTTGTGCAAAATTCTTTATGGAGAAAAAGATTATTGTTATTTTTAAATTATTACATTGTAAGCTGCAAATTAGAAACCATCTATGTCCTTAGTCTGCAAGGTCTAGAAGCAGGCTGAAAGTGAAATCTCAAAAACCCCATTGACGATATAGGATGGAAAGAAGAATGCTATAGGATATAGCTGTAGGAATAGAATGATATAGAATGTTATAAGGATGGAAAGAGTACCTTTGTTCTGCATAAGATAGACACAGGCTAACACACAAGCTGTTTCTGATCATTATGCTTCCTTTTCACCAGTGGATAGGACTGGCAGTAGTTCAGACATAAAGCAGGTATAAATGTTCCAGCTGTAACTAGTAGGAAAATTGATTATATTGTTTGTGTTATATACAAGTAACACCTTTAGGAGGAATCAACAAGATTTCTCCTGAAACAACAGTTAATAGGCTAGTTAATAACAGCAGGCAGTAAAGCAGTCCGTCACCTTGGAGATTCTCACACAGGAGAATTCTCAGCAGATTTCTCCTGGGAGGGGTAAGGAAAAAGGATGACACCTCTTCACAGAATTGTCTAGGTTGGAAGAGACCTGAAGAACGAGAGACCTCAAGATCAAGACCTCTTGTGCCCTGCTTTTCTTGTTCACAAAAAATACATTTCAGAAGCATCAGAAAAGTTTGTCCTCTCTCACAAATACTTGAGTTTTGGTTTTTAACCATTGGATTAAATACTGGTATACAACCATTCCATATTATTTGTCTCCAAAACATACTTTAAGAGAATTTCTGATTTAGGTGAAAGCACAGGAGCAGTTTAGGTCACTGAATAATCATTGAAGAGAGCAGTCAGCTAATGTACTTTTTATTATTTATTTATTTACCTATTAGTATGAACAAAATGTTATGTATTCCTGGAAGCAGCAACCGTTTCCAGAATCAATACATCTTATACATCTTGTCCAGCTGTGGACCCAGCTACAGCATACATCTCTGCCTCTGGCAGGGATGGCTGGAAAATGGTGGGCATGAACAGTGCTCCCATGAGGGTGATTTTTCTAGTCTTTCATCTGGTGCAATTTATTTGCTTGGGTTTGAGTTGCCTATTGTTACCAGTTTTCTAGGTGATGTGAGAATGTTGCAGTTATATGTCAAACTACAGATTTAGTTTAGACAAAAATGGGTGTCTGGTGATACACATCTCAAAATCTGCTGTTGGTAGATGGCTGGAGGGCTGTTGTTTCAGGCAAGAGATCAGTGAAAGGTTTGGGATGATTTGCCTGGTGGTAGTAGTAATTATACCAATAGGACTGGAGTGACTCACAATCCTGGCAGTAAGCCAGACCCTCTTAAGTCTGCAGGGAACCTAAAGGTCACTCAGTTTTCAATTAATTGGTTTCTGGGGGCTCGCACTTTTCTGTGGCTTCCCTAAACTCTTAGGAGGGCTTACTTTTCTGCCTGTGCTACTTTCTGTTTTTATTGGCTTTCTAAAATCAAGACGCACCCTTCCTCTTTATTGTACTTGTTCTTCCCTGAAATTTCAATAAGAGCACAAAGGCTACATTTGAATGTCCTTATCTTTATGCAGATGTACTTTTATCTTTCATTCTCAAAAGTCCTAAATAGCAATATTGATTTAAATGTCTCTTTGTGATACATCTTGATAAGATGAGATACTTGTGTATTTCTTGACAAGGTGATGCAGACAGCAGACACAGAGTCTAAATGAAACACTGGTGGACATCACTGTTCTGGTTTTCATTGTTATCAGATTATTCAGCAAAGCAGGTTAACCAGTATTTTGAATTTCTTCTAGGTGGGAATAAAAGGAGTAAAATGACTTTACTAAGAGGTGGAGATGGGGGTAATTTTTCATGCAGCTTGACCCATTTTAAAGTCATATTTTTTTTCTAAATCATCCTAAGAAGTGTGGTATCTATGTCTGTCCACAGAGTATGCAAATAATTATGATAAATTGTTTTATCTGAACACCTACATTTTACATTACTGAAAGTGGACATGAGACGTACATGTACAATAAACCAGTTGTGCAAGTATATTTGAACATTGGCTTCATAGATCCCAAGAGAATGATATGAAACATTGTTGTGCAACTATAATCACCTATAGACTATTGGTCACTAAGATTGAAATAGGGAGTGGTTTGTATTTCTTTGGAAAATATTGTAAATATTTTATTTATATAGGAAAGAAGAAACAGTACGACTATTATAGAAAACAAAGTTTGTGGGGCTCTCTACAGATGGAGGTGAACAATGTGAACCAAAACATATTATACTATTGCCAAAAGCTGAGCGCTGAATCTTGTGTCCTGTGTGAACCTTTAATGCTGAAGTATGAAACTCATGTGATGAAGTATGTGACCACATCTATCAGTTAACACTAAGCTCAGACTCATGGAGTTTTATGTTTGACCCACCAAGGAAGACACAAGACAAATAGTCTCACTCTGGTTTATAAGCACTTCCAGGGAATCCATCCACATTTTTCTGGTTCTCTGTTTTCCTATGCTTGTGGGACAACAGTGCCTATAGACAAAATATCCTCTAAACTGAACCACTCTGTTAATCCATAAAGAAAATCTCACCAATAAAAACAATGACTATGACAAGTCCAACATGAGTATAACTTCCCAAGCTATGTTTTGGAGAGTAGCTAAATGCAGCATTCATAAAACTAAAGTGTCCTTCCACGTACTTGCCAACCCATTAAGAGGAGTGGTTACAATTGAATAAAATCCCTCACCACTCCATCCTGATAACTCACCCCTTCATCAAACCTAGCTGAGAAATCTAACATCCAGTTCAATTAAAATAAAAAACTGTTCCTTCCTCCTTTTCATACTAATCTGTTAAGGCACTAAGAGGATTTAAGAGGATGTGAAGTAAATGGATTTTTATACTCTCACTGGAACAACTCTAGCTGAATTTCAAATTCTTTAAAGCTTGAGTTCCAGTGTAATGTGATCATTGTTTTTAGGACTTCAGGGAAATGTTAAGAGAGGACTTCTTCCCAAATTTTAATTAAATAATAATAGAAATAATATCCAAGAATCAATATTGTTCTTTTTAGATTAGCCTTTATTTGTTACTGTTGTGCTTCGATGGGATTTGGATGTGCAGATGGTTTTATATCTTCCTGTTTATTTAGGCAGAAGGCTTTGTTTCTCCTCTTCCTACACATGGCCATTAATCCAGCCCCTGAATAAAATATTTCTGTTTCCAATGCTATACCACAGCAACTGAGAAAGAAGGAGAAAATCTAGGGGGAGAAATTTTATTTATTTATTATTTATTTTATTTATTTTGTACTTATTTATTTAGCATTTATTTTTTATTTAGTATTTATGTATTTTACAATTATTTTATTTATTTATTTTTATTAATTATATATCCCTATATATATAATTGTATTTATTTTATATTTATTCTCCCCAAGGAAAAAGATGATCTGTTATCCCAAAAAGCTGGTTTCTGATTTAAGTCCATTTTCTGTTTCCTCTGTGACAACCATGAGAACAGCCTGTTTAAGGTATTTTAGGGCTTCAGTTGTTCATTGAAATGAGGAAGTCAGATACAAGCAGCAATATACAGCATGAATGGTTAAATTTCAGTTACTGCAAACTATCCCTATAAGACAGAGAGACAAGTAGATGCTTACTTGAATATTTTTAAATATCACAAATGTATTTTGAGCAGGTGAGGATTTCTGCTGGAAATAATCTCAGCATGGCTCTATTGTTGTAATAAGATAACTTTACAATGTACATAGAACAATGAGACAGAAAAACAAAGTGATTGAATACAGCCTTTAAATTCAGGAGAATAGGATTTGTTGCTGCATGTGGTCCACTTGTAGTATCATAGCAATGGCACTTAGCTCCTAAAGAGCTGTTTTCATCAGTACATCTCAAAGCACATTACAAAGAGATGTGATATCCTTTTCTGTAAATTTGAAATAAGGTAATACTTATACAAGGGTACTCAGCAGTCTGTTCGATCAGGCGATACAATCCACTTTCTGCAAATTTTCATTGTTCTTGTCATTTGGCAAGGATGCTTCTCTTTTGCCTACACAGAAATCAGCCAGGGACTACTCCTATTCTAGGAAATAACTATAATTACACATGTGAAAAAGTAGTTGTGAAAAGAAAACCTGATCTTCTCTCCTTGAAAGCATAAGCCTTCCACTGTGCATATCACAGTGCCTCAAAGAGCAAAGGTGAATTGTAGGTTTATAGTTTCCCATAAACAATGTAGATTTAGAGTTTCCCATAAATAATGGTACATATGGACAGTCAAAAGGACTTTTAGAAGAGCTTCCCACTGCCCTTGTCATGCTGACATCTCTTGTCAGCCCTAAATGACTCCAAGAGTCAATGGGGCTATGCAGGACAGTATATATGTACAGTCTATGGACAAAATAGATTGTATCTGAAATGTATAGTGCTTTACTGGGCCCGAGCTCATTTGCTTTGCCTTTCAACTTCTTTTAGAGTTTCCACTTTAAGAGGAAATTCACCCTGGGTGATCTGAAGCAGCTCAGTACTACCCCCTTCCAATTGGTATAAACACTGGGCCCAAAGTACAGATAAATGCCAGGGCTTAGATGGTTTGGGTCTACTAGAGAGGATGTACTGCAGACATTGCAGCACCTATCATCTTGCTCAGTCACATGTGAATTTTAGAAGACTGGTGCTCCAAGATTTGTCTCAAAGGTCGGTGAATTGAAGTTATAGGCTAATAAAAATGTGAATTGGGGATATGAACTTGGGGCTTCAAATGCCAAGCTTTAAATCCTGAAGATACCCACTAAGGTCTGCTCTTTCAGATGTTTAACTCTCAATGTAGGTTGTACAAATACAGATTTTACTCCATACTTGAAAAAGGCAACCTGTTTTTCTGATTTTTTCTGTGGAGTTGGTGTCCCAGGCTGTATTGCTTAGCTGGAATGCTTGATTCTCCTTAGAGCTAAAGCACGTGTTGAGAACAGAGCCAATCCAACACAGATACTAAACAGCAAACCTCTCTATCAGAACTGCAGTCATACATTTCTCTCCCAGTATCTAGGAGATTGTTCTAATACCCTCTTAAATATTGTTAATCTCCTCATGGATCTGAGGAGTTTGTATGCGCAATAAGAAGGGAACAGATGATATGGGATGTGCTGGACACGATGCTGTAAAGCTTTCAAAATTAGAACTTCAGAAATTCTGGTGCATGGGAATCAGAAGAAAACATTTCAAAGTATCTTTTAATACTCCTCTTCTTTGAAAGGATCGTGGAATCTACAACATGGAAGGAAATGGGATGTGGATTTTATTTCACTATGTGAATACATGGCTCTCTACTCATCAAATTTTATAATCTTTTTAAAGGAAAAAAAAAAAAAAGAAGAAAAGAAAAAAGGCAGCAAAAAGTAAGTAAATAAAAATATGGGCTGTAATGTTCCATGTAAGGACAGAGAAAGAGAGAAGGAAAGATAAAAGGAAAAAAAAGAAAAAAAAAAAAGGTGTTGAGTTTTGCCTGGTGTATGCAATGTGAGTTCTTATACCTGATCTGTTATCATTTGGTTGACTATGCTGTAAATTTCTCTCAGCAGGCACCATATCTCTGTATGTGTTTGCAAGGCTTTCTGTTCACTTATGGTTCTCTAGCAATAGCAAACTACTTGATAGACCAGCAGGAAAGTCTTCAATAAGTCTTACAGAAACGCCTGCTGGTTCCTATGTATGTAGACAAGGAAAGCCACACGGTTATGCATAATGCCTCAGTAGGCCCACATATTGTTGCAGGGCAGTGACCAAAACTTGTGGTATAAAATGATATTGTTTTGGTGGAGGTAGAGAAAACTGAGTTCAGGATAAGAACAAAGGGTTTTCAAAACTTATCAAAACTTTTCAAAAGTCCAGAAGAAAAGAGGTGCACCTTTCAATTGTTTGTTTATTAAAAGTTGCATTGTAAATAGTTGTTATGTCCAGAAAAAGTAAACCTGACATTTGGCCTGTAAACTGGAGTTTGTGAACTCCCTTACCACACTGTCATGATAGCAGTGAAAATCAGGGAGTTGCAATCTGTGAGAAGTAAGGTTTTTCCCTTCATTTTGATGGGATATCTGGCAGAGCTAAAGCTCTGAAGAGAGACTTGTGGCAACCCCTGAATCTTACTGCCTGAAGGGCTGCTTTTAGAGGCAATGAAGTTCAGAAACACTCTTCTGGTCACAGCTCCTCCCATATCTGCCATGGAGTAATAATTAATGTTCAGGCTGATCATTGAACTATGCGCCTTTATATCCAAGAAATAAGGACATAAGGTTTGGATGAGTGAGTCTTCAGTATAAGTTTCAGATCTAATGACTAGTTACATGCTCAATAAAAGACAATGCCCTCCACAACCTCATAAAATGAGTCTGATCATTGTGCTTTATGAAGATTTTTTTTTTATTTTTAAGTGTTTTGAATGACAAGAGATTGGCACCTGTAGTGAATTTAGATGCCATGAATCCCAGATAATGACTTTTAAATGTACCTTTGTGTGACTAAATAATTTCACCTGTGGAACTGTAGATGACTGTGGTTTGTAACGTTTTTTTCAGAGATTTTTCCTTGATCTCTAGCTTGGAAATAAGTTTCTAGGTTATATTGTCAGTGCATAAGACTTGTGGGGGAACTGTCTATGGTGTTACCCATATAAGTGAAGTGTGCACTTCACTTATAATCAATCTGGTCATCAACAGAGAGATGAAGGTGCTGTTTTTCATTCTTGATTGTCTTTTCTAGATATTGGTGGGCAGGAAATAACTTTCTCCTAATTTTTCTCCTAATATCCAAGTCTACAACCTGTTTACTGACTAATGGAGAAAAAGAAAGCTAAACATAATTTAATTTCTTGGGCTGAAAAGAAAGATTATAACTTTTGTTTAACTTTACAAACATTATTACCTTATCCAAGTCTTAGAATTTCCTTCCTGTAAATTCAGCAGAAGATCAATAACTTGCAGATGAACTACTACATGAAAAGCACATAGCCCAAGTCAGCAGGTAACATACAGCTTATGTAATGATCAACATAGGCCCCATGTGTCATCCTGTGGAACAGTTTGCATGTTTATCCCCAGACAATTAACAAAAAATATCAAAGAAAGACAACAATATTTCAGTCTGATCCCTTCTGCCCCTCAAAAATTAATAATTTAAGTATATTTAATAAAATTATGTATAACTGGCCAGAGATATAGTGAAACATTCATCTCCTAGGAGACACAGCTCAGCTTCTATGCATCTCTCCGTGTTTCTCCCTGGCAGTATTGATTATCTCTCAGGAAACAAGCACAGTATGTTTCCTACTCTGTATCGGTTCATTGATCCCTCTCAACTGACAGCTCAGAGTATGCTTGTGAGCAACCAACAAAGAGAAAATTCTCCCCCTTCAGAAAACAAGTCTGTGTCCAGTAGTTAACTAAGTGACTCCAGCTATAGCACATGATGCAGGGGACTAGAATGCTATGGGAGAGCAGGGTGTGAGTCCTCTGTCCCTCCCTGCCTCTCTTGAGTAAATCCAAGTATTTTTAGGCCAGTGACAGGATATTTGCATAAATCTGATTGTGAATAGCAAGGCAGTACTGGCTACAGAGAGCTGGCAGGCTGTTCTGTCTTTGGCTCAGTCCATTTAGGAATCAGGCAGCTGAGATACCAGCTGTATGTTCTCAGTGAACCTTCTGTAGATCCTGCTAGAGTGGCTTGCAAAAAGAAAGTCTGGGGAAGATAGATATGGATGTTGTTGCCAAGACTTGGTTAAGGGAATATGTTTGGAGGGGGAAAGCAAAGGTAGAGGACATAACTTTTGCTGACGGTCTTTATTCATTAAGTGAAGACGTTAGTGAGCCTAATATAACTTTAAAGAGGGAGGATTGCTCTAGCTGCCCCAAGGGATGTTTTAATTCCTGCTCCATATAGCAGTCTGGTGCTTATAGCACTCATCAGTGGCTGTGGGCAGAAACAGACTGAGGTCCTGATTGCTGCTGCTCAGACACTATGGATTTTACATGAAATCACAATTGGGAAAAACATATAAACACCCCTTGAAGCTGGAGCCAAGAACTCCCCATCCTCCCAGAGGAGGTCCACAGCCTTCCTGTTAGATCTGCCCCAGTTTTCATCTTTTTTTTCCAGCCCAGTTAAGTCTGGATTCTTTCTCCGTACACTTCAAGACTTTTCAGCTGGCATTGTTCAAACATTCTGCCCTCCTTCCAAGCAGCCTCAAGTCTGGTGGCTAAGTGGATTGCCAAAAACACAAGAGGTGGGGAGTCAAGTCCTGTAAAGCAGAGGAGAGAACTGAACACAGATCTTCCAGAGTTCTGCTAGCTGTTAGTGCATTACATGAAATCATTCCCATTATTCTTTTGAGTAGCTTTGCCTTGAAAGATCAGCCACTGCTATGTTTTCTGGGGCACTGAGGAAACAATAAGCACATTTTGTAGGTGGGTTAAGAAAACTTGCAACATGGAGCTCCTCAGGCAACATGGGGAGAAGAAAGCCTCCTGTGCAAACCCTGCATAGGCTTCGGCACAGATCAGGTGCTGGGCTCCTCACAGCTTTCAGAGGTAAGTGAACAAATTGAAAAGTTAAACTAAAAATGCAAAATGTGTTTGAATTCTAGCTACTAAACTTTTCTCTCCACAGTCTGAGATGCAATCTCTCTCTTTCATTATTTTAATCCTTCCACTATGTCTTGTATTTAACATTACAGAAGATAACTAACCACTTATTGAAAATATGAGAGCAGAAGACTGGCAATTTTTTTGTTTGTTTGGTTGTGTTGTTTTTTTTTTAACATTTTTCCCTCTTTTTCTCATCAGAAAATAATCACTTGCATTGGTGTTTTACCCCGAGAAGTAAAAAATAGACAAAACAGAATTACAGAGTAAATAGACTAATAAAGAAAAATAGAAAAGAATTTATCAGACAAGGCAAAAATTATTTGAGTACAAATACTTTAACAGTAATGTGAACAGGCTCTCTGTAGTCAGACAGTTTCCAAATTTCCTCTACTTCTTTAATTCAGTTCATTCTAGTACCTCAAATCACACATAAGTTTGTAGTTCCTTTTACAGCATAACAGGACTCTGTTTTTGGAATCACTGGTTAACCACCAGTGTGAAAAAGCCTACCCCATTAAAAGGAGCACACCATCTTATGATAAAAAATAAAAATAAAATAGAACCAAGTCAAAGTTTTGGATTCAAAGTAGGCAGTATGGATAGCAGCAGAACTGAACTACAAAATTTCAGACCTAAAAGCCACATAGTAGCTTCCACTTAATTTTTTGTCTCCTTTGCCATGAATATATTAGACTGATAATCTGGGATAGGTGATCTGTGAAGGGAAAAATGGTGTCTCTAAACTTTGATCTAGCCTACAATAAGCTGAAAGGTTGAAACCTCTTTCTTTCCTTTTCCAACCCTTTCCTTTTCTATGCATTTGGTTGAAATGTTGCAGGTGAGGGTTAACATGCAGATGCTTTCTGAAGGAAACATATTTGATTATATCCCTACTCCAAAGCCACTAATGTTCATTTGTGAATTTATTTTAGTGTGAAGATTTTCATTGCCTTTGCTTCCAGTTGCTACAAGTTGCCTCATAATGGCAAGCAGTGCTGTCAGAATGAAACAGATCAAAACACAGAGAAGCATTTGCCTTGTTCCATCCAGAGCAGTGCTGTCACTTAAAAGTCTTGAGATGCTCCCATTTCCCCAAATTCCTAAATATTCTAAAATGCCTTAGTCCAATCCACAGTGATCTCAGAGATTTTAATGGCCTCTTTGATCTGTAATTCAGAATGCTGAAACTTTTCACACTTACACACACACACACACACACACACACACACACAAAAAGTTAACAAAGTACAACCTTTTCAAAAAATTGGGACCAGAGAAAAGATCGTATTCCTTCTTTGTACAGGATCTTGAAGAAGTATGAAACAATACCTTCAGTGTTTGAGTGACTTTGGACACTGACATCAGGTAAATGCTCAAAAGGTTAGGACATTCTGTGAAGATAGTTCCTACTCTTCAGGCTGTTCCCCTTTGTGAGGTGTGATTAGAAATTAATTGAGCTGAAAGGCAAGAAAATTATGATTCTATAGGTAAGTGATTAGGCAACTTGGTGTTTCTGCTCCAGTGAATACTTCATATGAAATTATGTAAATATTCATTAGGATATGTCAGGAACTCATGTCTCCCCTGCCACACAAATACTCTAATCACTATTATCATAGAGTCTTTTGTCCAATTAATATTTAGTTGTTCTATAAAGTCTAGCAGTTTCAGCAGGAGGCTTAAGAGACTCTTTTCTTGAATACCTAAACATAGTTTTTGAAATATTCTCTATCTGGGTTTTAACCCTGACCACCAAAGGATGGAATGCAAGCCCAAAATCAGGGACACCATGAATATACGGGATTAAAGAAATAACCACTTTCTCTATCCTCAATGGTATTTGTGTCTAACCATGAAGGTGGATAGAGAAAATTTTCCTACATTGTGTCCAGATAGACTGGGGTTATGTTTCTGGACCAGAATTCAACATGGCATTCCCAGACTATGTTGGAAGTGTTCCAACTGGTGTACAATTGATTAGCTGTGAAATTGATTAGCTATGGAAGAAGTTGTAATACAAATAGACACAATGAACACTAACAAATTACCAGAACCAAATGGTATTACCTCTAGAGTTCTATGGGAACTTGGAGATGAAATAACTGCATTATTATATATAGATTAGCATATAAACAGATCTTCATGGTATCTGAAGACAAAAAGAGGGAAGCACTGAACATTCTTCATTAATACTCCCTGTCCTGGACATTTCCATGGTGCCTTTGGACAGCATTCAGTCATAATCTGACTAGAGACAAGAAAAAACTAACGGATCCTAACATCAAACTACCTCCTCATGAAGGACATTGACCTGAAGGTGCTGGACTAGTGGACTAGGTGACTACTCAAAAGAGAAAGGTATAAAAGAGCTCTCGAGAGAAAAAGTACTCCTGGAACCTAAGAAGACATTCTTGAGGAAAAGAAAAAAAGACAGCAGCACCTTGCACTTGGACTTGTTGAACCTCATTAAGTTCATGTGAGCCTACTTTTCTAGCTTGTCCAGTGTCCTTTGGATGGCATCTCTTCCTTCTGTTGTATCCTCTGTACCACTCAGCTTCATATCATCTGCAAGCTTGCTGAGGGTGTGCTGGATCCCAATGTCTATGTTGTTGATAAAGATATTAAACAGCATTGGTCCCAGGACAGACACCACTGAGGGACACCACCTGTCACTGGTCTCCACTTGGACATAGAGCCATTGACCGCCACTCTTTGGATGTGGTGTTCAAGCCAATTCCTTACCCACTGAATGGCCCACCCTTCAAATACATCTCTCTCCAATTTGGAAATCAGGATGTCATGTGGAATCATATTAAAGTCCTTACAGAAGTTCTAAACCAGCTGCAAAGTTAACAGACAACCTTTGTTGCTCACTCTCTTCTCATGTGTAGACATCCTACCAATTTACAGACATTACTGGAGAAAGAATAATAGGGTAGAGGCAACCTTGGTCTGAAGCAATATCAGAGCTTAAGTTATGTGACAGCTAAAAAGGTGTATTTGGGATCTGAATTTTGGACTTAGTTGATTTCAGTGATACTTAGGTGCAGAATCACAGAATCATCTCGGTTGGAAGAGACCTCCAAGATCACCGAGTCCAACCTCTGACCTAACACTAACAAGTCCTCCACTAAACCATATCACTAAGCTCTACATCTAAATGTCTCCAGGGATGGTGACTCAACCACTTCCCTGGGCAGCCTATTCCAATGCCTAACAACCCCTTCTGTAGAGTAGTTCTTCCTAATATCCAACCTAAAACTCCCCTGGTGCAACTTTAGTTCATTCCCCATCATCATTCCCTGTCACCAGGCATGTAGGAGAATAGACTAACCCCCACCTTGCTACAGCCTCCTTTAAGGTACCTGTAGAATGGTGTATTTTTTGTTTGTTTGTTTATATCTGCACACTGCATAGAAAAGAAATTCCTTATTTCTTACCGGTTGTTTTGCTGTGGCCAAAAAGTAGGTGATTGGTAATAAAGTGCTTACACTTTGATGAGCTAAACCCTAGTATTTATTTACATAAAATACTAAGCTACTGCAAATCCATTTTAACATCAAACTTTTAAGAGGAAGACTAATTGATTTTCATATGTTGTACATCAAGTCTGTGCATTGGGATCTTCCATATAAGTGCAAATTAGGCTGTCAGGTATCTTTGCACTTGTTATTATCTTGTCTTATTTTGTCAATTTATGTATGATAATTCAGCTTGCTTCTTTACAGTAGACTTTGTGGTCTCTTGATAGCTGGGTTTCTCTCTTCCTGATTTATATTTTCTTTATTTGGAATTGTGGTAAATGAAGTGGAAGGAAAGTGAGAAATGAGTAGCATACCATGAAAGAAGTTTCACTACTTGTTATTTGCTAATGTATTTCCAGCATCTCTTCAAATCCCACTTTTTAGGACTGTATCACAGAAGCAGATAACAGGAGTTGTTGAAGTAACCAAGATCAATCACAAGAATAATACTGCAAACGTTTCACTTGTCCTGGAGAAAATTTAGATGTTTGTTCTGCTTGATTTTACAGTTTTCATATAATTTATTTCTGGTTGGTTCTTTTAGACATTTTTCAGTTCACAGAGTTTAAGATATGGAGACAAAGCGGTGCATAGGTCTCTCCTAAACCATGTGTCTTAGCATTTGTAAAAGGAGACAAGGAATTCTAAAACAAGACCAAACTCTGAACCAAATCAGATTTGGTGTTCTAACAACGAAATTTATATACCAAACCAACTATGAATACCTGAAATATCTGGGATGATTTGTACCCAAATGTTTCAGATATATTCATGATTAAATATTTGAAAGTACATCAGTAAATTAGTATCTCAGTTTTAAGCCTCAGAGTTGCAGTATAGTTACCAAACAAACTCCAAGAAAAATATGCTAAGTACCGGACTAGAGAGCATTTTTTTTTTTTTATCTCTTTCTTTTCCTTTCATTTCACCAGGATAATAGAAAATGCCATTTTACAACTAAATATTTTGCCAAAGCACACCCTCTAGCTTACATTTATTGTATAATAGTCAGTAATTAATAAGGCAAATCTCTCTATTCCTCTTAAAATTTCTCTGAAGATAAAGAAGTTGCCTCAATATTTAAAAGTAGAAAGTTAGATACCTGTAGACACCTACCTACAGGAGAAACTCTGTGACTATGAAACTTGTGCAGCCCAGCATAATACATCCCCTTCCACACCATTTCCTACCATCTGCCTTTGTTTCTCAGCAGAGCGCCTTACTAGGACAAGAAGTAAGTTTAGGGGAGATTCATTCCCCTCACTGCAGAAAAGCCCTTCATGCTACATTCTAGATTGTTTATTTGTGTCTAAATTTTAGTTGTGGTCATGTTTTTTTGCCATTTAATTCCTTTGTCTCCGTGTCTCAGTGTTCCATCTTCAAACACCTCTTAGTGACATTTCTGCCCTCACAGGGAAATTTCCACCCATGTTACTTTCTCAGCCATTCAGATACTAGCCATAATTATCTATGTATTTAATGTTTTGTTTTTATATAATAGCTTTCTGTCTGAAGGACTTCTAGTTAAAAGAAAGTAAGAGGACAGGAAGGCAAAAACAATTCTCAAAATGTACAGTTTACTTGATTCCTTTGTAGATCACAATATGTCATTGTTTTCTCTTATTGATGGCTTAGGAAATGCTGATGAATTTATGGAAATTAGAGGTTTACAGTATCTTTTGAGATATTGAAACCATAATACTATCTTTCTTTGGTTTGAATCTTCCAGAGCATCTAGCACACTAATATATAACCTTTTGACTGAAAGAAACAATGCTAATCTTCTCATATTCAAGAATAAATATAGTAAATTAAAGTCCTATTATGATGTGTTTTTTTTTTTTTTTAAATAAAAATCTTTAATTCTTTTATAGCAACTCAAATTAGCAATTTATACTCTGAGCCAAAATCTGAGTTTCTACCTGCTTAATTCACTATTGACCAGGTCTTCCTCTTAAAGACTGTTTGTTGTTAGAGTTGTTTGTTTTTGTTTGTTTGTTTGTTTGTTTGTTTTTGATTTGTTTTTAATAAGATGCCAATATTAAATGAGCCAGTTTAGTGCACTTGATATCTTTGACCTAGTGCAACATGGTGCAATCTGACGAAACATCTCAGAGATCCCTGGAAAGCACTTTTATTTCTAGAAAATCTCTAATGGAAAAGAAATTTGCCAAATATAAAAGTACAGACCTGCGAGTTAGACAATGACTGCATACTGTCATTGTTTTTGTTTAACATCAGCATTGATTGGGGTGACAGATGAGATGTCAGACTACCTGAATTTAATATCACCTTTCTCTGAAGTCTCAGTTCTGTAGATAAAATCATTGTGTTGGTTGAGTTGGTTAAATTGATGAAACTGATAGGCAATCTAGTCAGAGAAGCAGTGATACTCAAGGGGGGAGGTAGTTCACAGCTGAGCTATGAACTAAATTAATTCCTTATTATCATCATAACTCTTGAACAGTCTTAGATAGTAGCTAGCCTTATCTTAACTTAATATCTACATAGTACTAAATAAGTGTAAACTGTCAGCTGTGGTGCTGGATAACCAGTAGCTGTGACTGCTCATGGGCTATAAAAGCCTCTGACATATTTTGTTTTGTAACTCCTTTATACAGATAATGACTACAGAATCACTGTTACACCCTTATACTGAAATGCAATAAAAAATGCGAAGAGTGACAAGCAACATACTGAAGCTTCTCTTCTTGATGTCTTCATCTCAGAAATCACTGAAAGTAAGAACTAATTCTTTCAGCAGGGTTTCAGTTTTGTTTGCTTTATGAGTTTGTGAGATAGGGCAAAGGTGAAAGTCTAGATTTACTCTAGGCAGTTGCCATGGCACAGAGCTACTAAATAGCAAGTTACCAAAGAATGATCACTTGGGCACTGACATTTTCAGAGATGCAATATTAGACAATAACAGATATAAAAAGAGTGTTAGACCTCACTGGTTATGAGGCGGTTATTAGGTAGTTGTATTAAATGTTAAAGGTGGCAATGTTCTATGGAGTTTTGTTTTGGTGAAGGAGATGCAGAAGTTGTCAGTAATTATTATAAACTCAATTTTTAAGCAAGATCTTCACCCATTACGGTATATTCTTTATATAGTAATTTTTACATGAATTATACATATATTTAATTTATCAAATGACAGGAAACAATGAAAAATGGTTAAAGCATTTAAAAAGTTGCAGTTCTGACATTTAACTGAAACTTTGTATTGTATCAATTAATATATATAAATCATATTGTTTAACTGCAAAATATAGGAATTCATATTGAAAAGTGAGAAAGATGCGATCAACTTGTTTTGATTGTTTCATGAAAAATGCTTGTATTTAAACTGGCGATCATTGCAAAACAATAAGTGTTTTCTCAGCACTTTCATCCCTTACAAGAAACACTTATTGTTTTGCAATGATCGCCAGTTGATCGCATCTTTCTCACTTTTCAATATGAATTCCTATATTTTGCAGTATGATTAGTACCTTTCTCCGCATCTAACCCCACTCATCAGCTCCTCGAGACTGAAGGTCACTGGTGTCTCTCACACACCCACTTAAGGAAAAGAAAAGAAACTCACTGTTACAGAACAACAGGGTTCTTTGGATATTGCACGATAAAATGGCAACAGACCATAGACTAAATCTGATGGGTTTTATTATAACTAAACACAGATTGCCAGTATAATTAAGCCTGTGCAGAAAGTGAGCAATGTAGGTATAATCAAAAGGGAAAGAAAAAATCTATTTGCCATCTAAGAAAGGTGTAATTGTGTAATGCACTCAGTTGTCAAGGATATCATGATATTCTCACTACTCACTACTGCTGTAAATAAATAAATAAAATAAAATAAAATAAAATGTTCTACTGTAATTGTGTTTGAGAAAAGGGCCCCAACAAAAGACAGTGTTTCAAAGGAGTAACACCAACTGAAAGATTTCCATGGAGAGAACATAAAAGCCTCTAGGTTGTTTCCTTTTTATTTCTTAATTGTTCTATTCCTTAAACTTTTCCTAAAAAAATAATTTGAAATATTTTGTTTTCTTTAATCATGGTATCCCAAGAGTAATGTCAAGAGCTGTATAGATCAAAACATTATTAAGAAGAAGAAAAACAAAAAATAATAGCAGAATTTGTCCTATTTATTATTTTTTATTATTTTTGAAGGGTTCACAAGGGAGGAATTATGGCTACAACACTAAAGAGTAGATATAAGTAAATAAAGGTCATTGCTAGTTATCTGATGATCTGGGAAAAAATTAAAGTGTTTAGTATTTCTTACATAAAATGAATAAACTTTTGGCTAGCAACATGCCCAGGTACATTAGGCCAAGCTGCTGCTTTGCCTAGGTTTGTATTTGATTGTTGTTGTTGTTTCTTTGTTTGTTGTTTTGTTTTCTTTGTCTCAAAGATATTTCCAAAGTTCATTCTTCTAGTAATAAACTCATTGTGAATTCAGATTAGCAGTGGACAAGAGCCAGTCCATTTAGTCCTCAAACATTTCCACAGTGTTTATAGAGGCTATCAGTGAGTTATAACTATAGAGTGCCTATAGTTTCACCAATAGCTTTTCAGGAATTTTAAAGAATAGTATCTCCAAATTTCTTGTCACTAGTTACCATGGACTGTGCAATGAATCCATCTTTAGCCAAGCTGCTATTAAGTGTCTACACTTAATACTTTGTTTATTACAAAATATTTCTGTCATTACCTGGTCAGCATCCAGAAGTAGATATGGATCATACAATATCAATAAATTGTAAGGAAAATACACTCTGGGAACTCAAAGGTTTCTTTGAGAGTTTTATTTTTGAGATTTCTGCGAAACGGGTTAATGTAAATGCACACATTGATACAGTCAAAGTTCAGATCACATCCTCAATTTGATTTTGTGTCCTGAGCCTCTGATTTTCATTGAGGTTCCATTTCATGAACCTCAGTTTCTATTCAGGTACAGATAAGTGGTGTCTTGGCATATGAGTTCTTCAGACCCCACTCTCCAGGTGATATGAAATTAATGTAATAGCTGATACAGTTACTCCTTTTAGCAAAGCTTCTGCACCTGCAGATCTATTCTTGACTTTCACCATCTCACTTTTTCATAACTTACTTAAATACTACAACTTCTCTACCATTAACGCTTCAGACAAATCAACCCTTACCGTTTCCTTTGAAATTTGTTCATTAGTAAGCTCATTGCATATGAAGAATGAAAGATGACAAAATATTTTTTTCCATTTGCCTGATTAAAAAATAATCATAATAATAATAAATTGAGAGATCACCAGAATGTGAGATTTTTTTTTTTTTTGCCTTTTTCATTTTTTCTACCTTTTTTTCTTTTTAAAATGATCTAGATATTATTTCTCATTTACATTTTTGTTCCCTCCCATTTTAGTCCACGTAAGTTTGAAGAGGGCAGACAGGAAAAAGGAAAAGTACTCTCTCACCTTTAGTCACTTGCTAGCATATTAGGAAAGGTTTTCAGGTTAGTCCAATGATTAAAATACACAATATTGAGAGGAAGATTGAGGATACAGTTGAAGGAGCTGTGTTTATATGATTCAATGCTGTTATTTGCAGTGATAAATAATCTCTAACTATTGGCTACCAAAAGGCTTGTCTTTCATCTTAGACCTGATTGCCCCTCCTCTGCAAAAAAATGTCACAGAATACATCCAGATCTTTGACTACATTAGCTCATCCTGATGGTTCAAGTATTTTTAAAATCAATTGGCAGTTTAGTTTCCCTTGAGAAATTTTGTCCTCGAAAATCTCTATTTTTCTATTATTTTAATTCACTTCGTAAAAAACATTCTGTGGTCAATATTGAAGGCTAGCAGGAGGTACAGTCAATTTTATGTGATATAAACAGAGACTCTCAAATTATAATGGCTGTTGGAGATCCTGTTGTCTGGTACAATCTCTAAAGTCACTGACATAATTTTGATGTAAGAGTTTTTCATAGAATACAAGTCAGCTGCAGTAATTATTCTTATGGGATCCTGACATGCAGAAGTAGTTATTTATTTAGGGAAACTGACTTTTCTCAGGAGTGCTGAATATGGTCTATTATTTTTATCTGCTTTGTCTTTCTGTCTTTCTAGGCTGTTACATTCACCTCACTAGCATAAGGGAACCTTATATACAGTATTTATATTTCTGACCACCTTCAGTTATTCAGTATGATCTTTATTTTGTTTTATTATATTGGTGTGATAAATTAGGCAAAAAGATTCCTTTAACTCTGAGGAAGTAAAAGCTGTGTTTACCATGGTATCTTCCGAATCATTATATCTTCCAGAAATGAGTTTCCATCATAAGAAACACTGACAAAACCCCATCCCCTGAGAACAAAATGATGTTCTTTCAGTAATATCTGATCAGACTTTGAGGTTTAAAAATAAACAATTTAATTAAATCATCTTAAGTGGAACATAATTGTAAGCCTTTCCACCTCCAAGGAATTTTTTCCTAGTGAAGATTTCAGCTTGTTCCCATGCTCACATATGGGAACACATCTCGCTATGGCTACATGTACACCAGCAAATTAAGCAAATTAAGTGAATCCAGACACATCTTCAAGCAATGAGACCTACTTGTACAGAATGTCTCTTTTCTTTTCTAACAAACCATTTCAACCCCCACAACAGGTGTGAACTGCCTGCTGGAAAGGCTCCTGAGATGCTCCAGCTGCCAAACCAGGTCCAGAAAATGATCAGGGAAAGAATTTGTTGGAAGTGACCAAAATAATGTCAGAAAAACATCTAATGCTTTACTAGCATAAATTATCATGCTCCAGTGCCAGAGAACCTGCTCAGGCATGTTCAGTTTTGCTACTATAGGTGAAGACCATGCCACTTCTCACTGAGAGGTATTTTTCTGCTAACCAGCTGGGTCAAAACAACTCTCATTTAATTTTCCTTCTGTTAGTATTTCTCTTTCAGTGACCAAGATAATGACTAAAGGGGCATAAGAATAACCTTTTCAAAGTGTGAGTCACAATATGTAAAGAGAAGCGGTATTCTATATAGATAGCTAGAAAGGATAGGACAGAGGGAGAACAGCCAGCCACCATGCAAACATATGTATATAAAACCTTCTCTGGGAGACCTAAAAAATTTCTAAAGTTGTAAAAGCTTTCCCCAAGAGACAGTGCCTGTCTTAATAATTTTTAATCTTTGACCATCATGTCTACAGAAAAACTGCTCTTCTAAATAAAATATTAGTCACCCAAATTAAAATATGCTGCATAGCAAATGTGAAGATAACAGTAGAGATGTTTGGTTTTTTTCTTAGCACTGAAGCTTCTCTTTGCTATTTTGTTTTTTTTTTTGTTGTTGTTGTTGGTGGTGGTTTTTTTTTTTTTTTTTTTTTTTTTTGTTGTTGTTTGTTTTGTTTTGTTTTGTTTTGTTTTGTTTCTGTTTGTTTGCTTGTTTGTTTGTTTGTTTTGGTTGGTTGGTTAGTTCTTTTATTTATTTTTTTTTTATTTATGGAAACAAATCTTGTGCACATTACCACTATCCTACATAGAGGACAGCCTTGCTTGCATCTCTGTGTGCAAGTTCATATTTTCTAAAAGTTAAATTTTTTACTCTTTCATTCTCCATAGTCTTCTACAGTTTTATGAGTGTGGCTTTTAATATATCCTTATTATACAGGAATACAAGGAGGAAAGAATGACTTTTGCATCTGGACCAGATAGTGATGAAGTTTGTGTTCATCTTCAGTTCCAGTAGGAAATAATTTTATTCTTCCTGTCAGCTCACTGGGCCATCCTTGTGCTCTGAATATGTTACTTTTCCTCTCTTTGGGCACACATCTGAGCACAAGTGTGTTCAGATGAACTTCTCTGCTGTGTCCACTTGGGAGTCTCTGACATAACAAAGGACATTAATTCCTTATATACATATATATATATGTATATATATATACATACATGTGTATCTCATAGTGGAGCCTGCATTTTATTGATGGGGGAACTTTTCACACTTGTGTCAGAGACAGCAGCAGGTCGCTTGCTCTTACTGGTGTATTCATATTAGTCACATTAATCTTAATTAATCTTAATAATCTTAATTAATCTTAATAATCTTAAATCTTCTTCTACTTTCATCAGACCCAAGGGGTATGGTCCATCTTGCATGCATCTTCAGAGCTTCTATTCATTTAATGAAGACAAGTTCTCAGTGCTCAGTAGGTAAAAGGTATTTTAATTTTGTTACCTTTTGTATCCTAAATGAAGGACCTTCAAGTTCTTGTAATTTCATAATTTAACTTCATGGATTTTGAAAGGTAACTTCAATTTATTGGAGAAGGAGTAAATTAAAACTAAAGCCACACTAGTTCAAAGGAATGATGGCAATGAGAACAATTATGCGTTAAAACCAAAAATCTGTAAATTTGACATTTTCTCTTTTAAGGTTAGATTCATTTCACCTAGCTTTTGTTGTAAGTACAATAGATAGTATGCATTGCCTTCATAAACTGCATCTCTCTCTCTCTGAATAATAGAAAGGTCTTAGGTAGTTACTGTAAATGGCTGTTAAACTTTTAAATGGACAAAATTATATGGGTCCCACTTAATGTATTGTCTTATCCTTTCCACTTGAAAATCCATGATTGTGAAGAGCAAGTCCTGACTATATTTAAGACTCCTTCCCTCCCCCTCCCCTGACCCAACCCATTTGTAGGACAAACTAAGCAAAGAAAAATAGGAATGAAATACTGGTACATATGTTGGAACAAGATTACCCATGACTATATAATATTGATGAGAATATAAAACCTGAGTTTCCTGTCTGCTTATTCAAACCCCGGTCTGTAAAAACATTAAGTGATTCAAATGGATCCATCCAGTGTGATCCATCCCACCTAACTTTGAATAACAGAGCTAATTGTCCAGGTGTCTTCTGCAACCAAGAAAAAGAGTATCTCATCCATCTTAGATAGCTATCTCAGAATGGGCTGAATCACTGTATAGAGTTACCTATTTGACCAGAGTGATGACAAAAGAAGCTTAGCTGATTGACAATAGCTCCCAGCTACCTTTAAGTTGGCTACAGGCTACACACTGGAAGGGTCCATTTACCGAGGGATGAAAATTCTTTTTCACAGGAACTTCAAGATTTACAAGTTTGCTTTTGAGTTGCCCTGAAGCCAAACACCAAGCATTCTTAATGGTTTCACACAGGGGGGAATAGTTATTTTCCAGTGGAAAATATGAGCTCTTTGATTCAGAAAGGAACATGTGATTTTGAGGTGGACAATAAGTGGATGAGAACTCCGTATTATGTAGGAAATGCAATTTGATTTTGAATTGGCATCTGCTCATCCTGTGCCAGAGCACAATGTACCATCCCAGATTGCTCAGCATCAGAGGAGAAAGAGTTTTTTTTTTTCTTTTTTATGGAAATTTTTTGTCTTAGCTGAAAACCAGTTCTAGGAATAACTACCTTCACAGAAGAGAGGTCAAAGACAGACGTTAAAAAAGGAGAACCTTTTCATATTTGCAAGTAGGACTTGCAAAGATTAGCTATTACATTGTAATGATTATAGTACTGCTTCTGCTAGATAAATTCTGTGAAGCAAAATGCATAACAAATTGGGGAGTTTTCCAGCCAACCACAAAACTTTTGCTAGTATTATATTTCCATTTCAAAAGAAACAGTCAAATGTCAAGATTTAGAAGAATATGTAATCATTCCCTTTCTGCCTTATATACACCTACCTTACATGAAAGAAAGAAAGAAAGAAAGAAAGAAAGAAAGAAAGAAAGAAAGAAAGAAAGAAAGAAAGAAAGAAAGAAAGAAAGAAAGAAAGAAAGAAAAGTCTTCTGTATCATTTTCAATAATGTATATTCTTTTAGTAATACAACTCCGATAGATTTGACTAATAGTTCTGTTCTTGGTGTTTTGTTTGTTTGTTTGTTTTTTGGGGGGAAGAGGGCCTATCATTGCAAGTTAGAATCACATAAGCACCAATAGTTTGTCTCTGTTAAGTAAACTACTATGAAATTATTTCTTCTAATCATGTAAATCATGACTGTGGGGAAAAAAAAAGTGGGGGGGGGTGGTCTGTGGTTTTAGGAAGAGTACAAATCTAGAATAGCAAGCAGTCCTTGCCTTAAAACAATTGCCACAATTACCTTTACAATCATGATGATTGCACAGAGGTGAAAGAAACATATTGTTCTGTCAGAAATAGCATATGCATGGACTTTATTTGCCCAAATTGGGCAGGGAGCTTATCGTCTGTCACTCAGATATGATCCATGTAATTGAAGCTATAAAGTTGCTATAAAGTTCATTTTCTAAAAATGTTACTTACTTTCAATAGTAAGACGAAGAACTGTTTGTGATTTTTGTACATATATCAAAATGAGAATGTGACAAAGGAGACAGGGCTAGAGGGCAGCTAGGAATAATAATCTATAGGGTGGAATTTAATATGAAATTTCCAGCAATGCTTTTCCATTAGTCTATCCTACTTCCTCCAGTTTTCCTCAAGTAGTCCAGTTATTAATTTAATTAATATTAAATCACTGTATTCTTCAACCAAACTTTGAGCTGATTTATCTGCCTGAAAATGAAATACTAAACCACATTAATAAGCTGAATTTCCACAAATTGTGTTTTATTCTAACAAGTCAAGACATTGATGTATTGGGAATTTTGGGAGCTAGGTTCATGATGTGATTTCTGCATGCATTCTCTGACACTAAACAAGAAAGGATTTAATTTAGTACCATTAATGGAGATACTATACTAGTTGTATGCACCATATCATGCCCTCCAGCCCTTGGAAAAAGTGCTGGCTTTTGACATAGCTTGTTCAGAAAACAAAACAACAAAAAACAGCATCCATAACTGATTTTGCATCTATTTGCACTCTTTGAGTTATCTACCTAGAAATATCATATTAACAGCTCTATAACCTTTCATGTTCCTTATATGCTAGTATTTTGTGTGGGGGGCACATATATATTCATACATACAAATACACACTATATATACTATATATACTGCAACTACAAATATTCACCTTTACATACACCTGCAGTAAAAAGCCATTTAGTATACTGGTACTCCGCTGAGGTGACTGGTGTGCTATATTATATTTATTTTTCAGTGTTCTTAAACCATCTCACTCCAAGATGTCACCATTTTGTACCTCTGGCACTTCTCTTAGAAGTCTTTCTGAAAGAAATCTAAATAAGAAGAAACATTTTATTGTCACCAAGGAGACTGTGATTTTACATTGGGAATCCAAACAAATATTCTTCAGACATTGACACTGTGAAATGAATACAGTAGACACTAGGAGGGACAAGGGAGAGAGGTAAAAAAAAAAAAAAAAAAAAAGTTTCATGAACAATCCACTTTTCAGAAATAAAGCTTTAATTATTTTGAACCATATTATTCTCCTAACAAAAAGCTCCCATGTTGCACTATTTTTACTGATTGAATGTTCATTGATTGAATATACTCAGTTGTTGCCAGTGGTCTGGTATTTCATTAATTGCACCAATTTCCTTTGTTGAGAATTTTGGAAATACAAGGGAATTCAAGGGGTTTTATTTTGTTCCAGTGATTTCAGAGGGATTCTGCACCTAATGCAGACTCTAATCTAATGCACTGTTTCCACGTGAAGATAATCATGACATGATTTACATACACACGAACGCACACAAAGACTACGGGGAATCCTTGTGTAACAAACTGAGCAAAAATTGTGCCCAAAAGAGAAGAAGGTATTTACCACTGATATTATTTAAAGGAAGGGCATAAGAAAGTTCTAGGTCTAAATTTTTCTTCTAATGGAAATGCAGGGGTAAAAAAGGCATTGACGAGTTGTGATTTTTCACCGTACTGTGTTGTGCATTCATCAGAGCAGGCTGTCAAGACACAAACAGGAATTTTGCTCTTTGGTAGGAAATCTGTCCCTTGACAATAGTAACATTTCTTTTGGCTTTCTTTTTCTTGTATTCAGTCTTAAATATTAATTGAGTGGGGGGGTTCTCTTTATTTTCTTTGTTGTTCTTCTTTAAACAGAAAAATGTGATCAACCTTCTGAATATTCTGTATTTTCAGTTCTAGAAAATCTTATCTGGCTCAAACAGTGAAGCTTGTTATCAAACCTGAACAATCAAAGCCTGTTATAATGTATATCATGTCTGCTAAAGTCTTTTGCTTGTGAAGGATTCTTGTGTTTGGATTGAAAACATAAAGCGAATTCCTTCATGCGCTTCCACTTGGTGCAAAATCAAAAATAACTAATGTTTACACAAAGAAAATGAATTCCATGGGAAAAATCAATCTATCAATCAATATATTTCAGACTGATATTTCCTTAATTTTTAAATCATCCATAAAGAGAAAATAAGATAGAAGTTCACAGACTCATTTCTTAGCCATTTACGTTCTTATCTTGTTTTTGTTTTTTTTTGTTTTGTTTTGTTTTGTTTTGTATTGTTTTGTTTTGTTTTGTTTTTGTTTTTGTTTGTTTCGTTTTGTTTTGGTTGGTTGTTTTTTTTAAGGCTCCTACAGAACTGTGATTATATGTTTACAGGTGATCCATATAAATTACTGTCTTTAGCAACTAACCAGTTATTCGGCATAATCTGCCTCACCTCTTCACAGTTCTGCAAGTGGCATGATTTTCTGTGTCTATACTTTGGTCCTCACCATTTTTATAACATCTATAAGGCTTGGGATGATGCCTGGCATCCCCTCAGAGAAACCTAAGGTTGGGAAGATAACTTCAGTGCTATCTGTGATATGTGTAATAGCACATCTGGAGACAGTTACGAACACTGATAGGGGAACCCAGTTTGCAGAATCAAAGCAGCCTATTCTACACAGCTATCTTGGACAAATCCTGTCTTCAAGCAGTGCTTTTTACATGTAACTGGTCACCATCAACAAATTTTCATTCTCTTTCTGGGACTATGGATTTTTCCCAAGTTTTATTAACCCTTTTGAAGGCATGCCTTTTATGACCTAAATTTTGTCTACAATAAGCACAAACTCTGTGCTAAAAGAAAAAATATACATATATTTTTTCCCTTTCAAGATTTGAGTTTAAAATGTTAATAAAACTCTGAGTCAGATGAAGATAGTGTTTATGGATGACTTCTGGATACTTTACAATCTAATAAAAATAAATACATAAATAAATAAATAAACAAACACATTTTGAGGAATCAGTTGTACCCAATTGCTGCAGTAAACATTATTCCATAGGATATTTTTTTAGTTGCTTTATTCCCTGCTTGTTGCTTCCTGCCATAATCAGAAATCTTTCCCTCTCCACTCTTCTCCCTACCACTTAAAAATACAAACACCTTAATACTTTTTTTTTTTAATCCTCCAAAATTTTAAAATGATGCTTTCTATTCTTCAACCACCATCCCCAAGGACGAATATGGCAGCTGTTCAACAGCTCATGGTGCTGCACTGCATGACATTTAGGAGGAGAAGGAACTATACTTGAAACTATCTGACAGATTTATATGAAGATGAACAGAGTTTTTCAAACTCAAGAAGTCAACAAAGCTAGCTTTTTTTGCATCTTCCTTTTGCAAAACATACTGTGTTTGATAACCATAAGTGATTAGAAATATAATTTTGCTTGTTGTCCAATAAGCTTTATACCACACTACCAGGCTCAGTAGTGTAGTAGTGATACAGAGGGTAGTATAATTAACTTTTAACTTTTAACTTTTAGCATAATTAACTGCTAACAGGCTCAGAGGTTTCCTCTTTTTATGAAACTACAAAACTAGCCTAATGGACTTTTGCTTAGGATTTGATGAAATCAAAACCCTCAAGAAGCATGGTTCTGAGGCATAGAGATGTTGTGAAATTAGAAGGTAAGAAGGAGTACTTACTAATATTTTTATGTTGTTTATGACTGACTGATTAGAAGCTAGCAGAGACTTTAGAGATTAGATTCACAGGCAAGTGAAATCTAAGCCAATATGTGCAGAAAAAACACACATAAATAATAGCCAAATTTTGATGGTGTCTAAAGATTTATAGAAAATATTTTATTTTTTCTTCTCTGAAGAACATAATCTTGCAACTAAAAAAAATTTAAAGCATTATTTGTTATGAATTTGTCATTTCACCATGTCAACTAACAACTTTATCACAAATCTCAAGATATCTGATGAGTTCCTTAAAGCCTCAGCAACAGTTTCCTGAGCAATTGTGTGGGAATCTCAGCTTTAAGTTTCTTCCCCTTTGCCAATATCATTCTTTTACATCTGTTTTTCATAATCTTCTTTTTGTATTTTTTTCAGGATGTAAATGAATTGTGAGTCTTGGGGAGAAATTAATGTTGTCTTGAGGCAATCATATCACAAGTCCAAAGAGCATATTTTCTGTGTTTGCACAGAACAATTATGAGCTGGATATGCAATGTGTTTGTTCTCATTACTTATACGGCATATAGTCTCATTTTTTTTCTCTTTTCATGCAAATACTGTGAAAATATCACCTTTTAAATGCTGGAGTTAGATACTGGTTTTGCATGGCATAACCACCAGTGGAAGCAGTAGAAACGGCATGGTACTTTCTTTTTTCTCATACCCTTTGAGACATAGACAGTCATACTCCAGCCTCACTTCTCCCCTCACTTAGACATCTGTTGTGGTCCCACAATCTCTGCACAACTATGCCATCACTCTCATGTTGTAGAAAAGAAGTTTACCACTGAGAAGAAGGAAGATAAGAAACATGACTTTTTTTTTCCACTTTGAAGATCTTAGAGAGAGAACAAGAAAAAATGGGAGAGAGAAGCAAAGAGAAAAGAAAAGAAGAGCATGGCTTGTCTAGACCATATAAAGTCATACAAAACAAGGTACCAAACTTCTCTCATGCATATCATGCTCAGTGATTACCAATTCTGACATTGGAAAGCCAGAATTTAATTTGGTGTTTAATTTAATTTGATTTAATTTATTTTTTTATTTAATTTGGTGTTACTTGCCTTTTGAATCACAATACTAATGTCTAATCTTTAAGTTATTCACCAGGCAAACCATATAAACAATAAACTGTATCTTCCTCCCTTGTTACATATGCACACACAATGTTTACGTTCTTTTTAACTCCTATGATAACCATGGAAGAAATCTATGTTAAATCTTTATTTATAGAATGTATTCAGTTTTCTCATATAATTGAAAGAAACTGGCTCTTCATCAGAGACGATCTTTCAAGAATAGTTGATATGACCTAGTATCCATTCCCCAGAAAATGAACCCATTTGCCCAGACATCTGTTAGCACGTCAAAATAAGACTGCACCAATTAGTTCTCTACAGGCAGAGAAAATGTTTTTTTTTTCTATGTATTCATTGAACAATTCTCTTATGACCTCAAGAAGAAACTGTAATGATAACCAGGAGGGACTATTAGGCCTCTTGAGATATAAAGCCAACAAAATGGGTTAGTTTTATGTTTAATATTTATAAAGCAAATAATTTAGCAATGCTTCATTTTTCTCTATGTAAGATTCTGAAGGTTCTTACCACAGCAACAGGATTTTAAATTCCACTGAATCAGGACTTGTGGGATTTACCTTCATTGCTTGACTTTAGAAGCACTAACTTTAGGCATGATTTTTATTTTGCTTCATAGAGGAGGAAACAGGCTTAGAAATATCATGAAGGTTTCAATATTTTATTAACTCCTTCCTCTAGTAATTTTAAAATGTCCTCCTGAGTACATCCATATAAACACAAATTTCAGATTCTCTCTTGAGATCCACACATTTCATTTACTGATTAGTTACTGGCAGAGTTAGTCCATTAGAAACTAGACTTTCACTGGGTGATCAGTAAATTTATTTAAACTCTAATGGGATCTTGGAGCTATTTAGTGTAAGAGATGTGAGCTTTGGAAAGAATTTGATGTGTGGAATGAAACAAAGTGAAAGAAAAAAATAATCTTGCCTTATGAATTAATAGGCCGTATATGCTCCTGTTAAGAATCATGGGGTAAGATACGCACACGTGCATACTGTGTTAAACCTACTTGGCCCTGGACATATCCTCATTAACATTTCTTTCATACACTGCTTGCAAGTCCTGTTTGGTTAAATAAAACCAAGCATTCAAACTCATCACATTTTTCTCCCTATCAGCTTCTTTCCATTGCCTCTGATAATCCTAAAATCAATTCTGTTGCTGGTAACCTAGAAAACATCTCAATCCTTCACTCACTCAGCCCTCCCACTGAGTTATTCTTACATATTTTTTCCTTCCCAATAGCATGTAGATCCAAGCCATGCTTTTGGCTTTGAAAACTAAAAATACTCTCCTCCTCCAATTGATTTACAAAGTGTTATTATGCTCACATTTCATTTTCACCGACTTACAGGTCACCTTTTCTCTTTTGATCCAAAACAATCACTAAAATTCACATTATTGATCATGTCCATTTTCCATTTCCAACACTTGTATGTTGTTATGGCTTTGTAGTCTATTTCATTCAATCTTTTTGTTCTGCTTTTTCTAAATGTATTCTAAGAACTGTCGCTGGATTTTTGTTAGCATGTCTTTTTCTGATGAATTTTTGGCAAGCTTTTTTATGGCCTTCACATATAGCTTTAGCTATATTATTATATATATTATATAAAGAATATTATTATAAATATTATATATAAATTATTATTTATTATATATAAAATCATTCCCCCTCATTTTTCAATTTTAATTTGGAATTGTAATTTTATCAAAATTGTGATTTGACTTATATTTCATAGAGCTCACTATTTATTTACCACTGAAAGACTCACAGTATATCTCTCATTACAAAGGAGAATTTAACAAAATTAATGTATTAGACTAGCATTTGTCAAAGTCAAAGCAAACTCTTAAACTCTGAAATCAATAGAAGTTTGTTTTCAATAATAATATACTAGAAATTTTGGATTCACCAAGCTGTTAAGAGTACCTTCATTTTTACTAGTACTCGTGTAAGTGGTTAGGGGGAGAGGTGGTTGTTTTTCGCAGTTACGTTTACTATCATTTATGCAACACTAATAAACATCTACTTAAAACAAATTGTGACAGAATCTTACAAGACAGACAAGATATATTAAGATACATTAAGTTATACAAGATATATTAAGATACACCATGTATTTTTTTCTTTTTAATCAAGAGAAGGGAAGAAACTGGCATAAGAACACTGTATTTTTGTCAATAAATGTGAAGCTTACACATTTAAAAACTATCATTTTTTTCCTGATGCTAAAGGAATGTCTAAGTTTATCCATTCAACATTCCAATGTCCACTTCTCTTTGTTAATATGTCCTAAGAGGCCTTTCTGCTATATGCATTGTGATTGGCAACCTATTGGAGAGTGAGTTAATAGTTAAAATTTGTTTGAGTTTCTGAGAAAAAAAAAAAAAAAAGTTGTTACAGCTGAAAAGTCATCATTCGTGACAAACACACAATCTTTTATCCAATCAAAGGGGAGTTATGTCTTAAGATTAAGGGTGCTTCGCTTGGATTTTCACGAGATGTAACAAAAATATTCCCTAAAATACAAGAGGAAATAAGGGTTTCTCCAAGGGTGCTTTGAAAATTCACTTTTAATAAAGAATATTTAAAAGCTTTAAGTCCCCAGAGATGTGTTCAGAGAGAGTAACCTAAAAGGGCTACCTGTCCCAGGCAGAATGCAAAATAGTACCTATTAGTCTCCAAAGTCGTGGATGCAGTGCCAGCTGTTTCCTAAATTTGTGCAGTTGTTCTTCTTCCTCCTCTTAAAGTTTATATCTACATGTATATATACTTTTTTTTTTTTTTTTTTTTTTTTTTTTTTAATAGAGGTGGGAACATTTTCAACATATGTCTTATATGTTCTGAAGCTATAGGTTCTCCCGGGCAAAAAATATTCCCTTATGCTTCCTGCTAGGATGAAGCAAGTAGTAGTGGAGTGATGTAGTTCTGGGTATTTCCAAGCCCTCTTAAGCAATGTCTTCCCATTCAATCCTTCTTTACTTTTGGTACTTACAGTGATTTCTTGACAAGAAAAGTATGAAAAGATTTTAGTTTCAATATCTTCAAAATAAAATTCTATTTGCTAACTGAAAGTAACTTTTTAATAATTACTGTAAATATTTAAAAGTAATCAATGCAAGATATACAAAGAGTATACTGATTTGGTTGGGACCAGCTGACTTACCCTTCAGTTTACCTAGGTGAGGAGAAAGCCAACTCAAGTTGGCTTTCAATCAAGTCTGATGATTACTGTATAGACATCTCTTGCTGAGGAAGCTATCCTAGGCCACCTATCTAAGTAATTCATGGAAATAGAACATAGGGTATAATTCATCTCACCAGGTATTGACACAGTGTTTCAGATAAAACTAATGATACCCTCTTAAGTGTTTGTCAGGGACATTTCATGAAATGAGACAAGTCCAGAGTTTCAAATGACATTTATCAGTTTTCCATAGGTACACCCGTAGCCTTGGGTGTAATAGTCCATCAAGTTCATCAGATCCAATGAAAGAAGAAAAAAGGTGGCAAAACAGCATACAAAAAAATCTAATTATGGGAAAAAGGGTGAGAAGAAAGCCATTAGGTATCTGAGCTACAGATGGATGTATTTTTTATTTAGGAAAGAACAAGGAAAACCATATCTAGACAGATTACAGGCCTTGATTTTTTTTTTTCTTTTTCTTTCTTTTTCTCTTTCTTTTTCTTTTTCTCTTTCTTTTCTTTTTCTTTTTCTTTTTCCTTTTCCTTTTCTTTTTCTTTTTCTTTTTCCTTTTCCTTTTCTTTTTCTTTTTCTTTTTCTTTTTCTTTTTCTTTTTCTTTTTCTTTTTCTTTTTCTTTTTCTTTTTCTTTTTCTTTTTCTTTTTCTTCCTTTTCCTTTTCCTTTTCCTTTTCCTTTTCCTTTTCCTTTTCCTTTTCCTTTTCCTTTTCCTTTTCCTTTTCCTTTTCCTTTTCCTTTTCCTTTTCCTTTTCCTTTTCCTTTTCCTTTCTTTTTCTTTTTTCCTTTCTTTTTCTTTCTTTCTTTTTTTTTTTTTCATTTTCTCTTTTTCATAATCTTTTTTTTTTTTTCTTTCCTGTCTCTGATTGGATTCTGACTCTGCTGCCTCAAGATCACTTCTTTGCCCTGTGACCAGTCCCAAAATGTCTGCAAGTTGCTCACCTTTTCTGGCTTCTGCTCCGCTGGTGGCGTCATCATCAGTAAAGCTATAAATAACATCCACAATTAAATGTTCATGGGGCTTGGCTGAATTGTGCTATATGTTTTCAATCAGTTAAAAAAAATAAAAAAAATCTTTAAAGCACTTAAATGCAAAAATAAAACCAGATTGTTAAGCACAAAAAATAATTTTTCTTTAGCTTTTGTAATCCCAATTAATTTTTTTTGATATGTATAAAGTAGATATTTGTCTTTGAGGTGATATAAAAGTAGCTTAACTCTGGTATTATACACAATACAATTTGAGAAACAGAAGGTGACAATATAAAAAATAAAAAGGTTCCTAAAACCATACTAGAGAGCTGCAATTAAGAATGTATAAGAAACTAGTGTTCCCATTTTCAAACTACTAAAAGCTTCAGTTTACAACCTCCATTATTATTTTTTACATCATTTTTCTGTGGAAGTAAAAAGTATTCCTCGGAATGGTGCAGAACATTGACAACTAGTTTTGAAGAACTCTGTGAACCAGATTGTGTTGCTGCTTTGAGAACACCATGACCTTTCCTTTCGTCTTCCCAAACCTGCCTTATGTTTTCACAGCTTTTTCTCTCCCCTTTACAATAAGAAGGAGATACTGCGTGCATCCCTGTGTTAAAGTTCAGAAGACCCTTACAGGGTTGTAATGTGACTGATAGTTGGAGGAAAGAAAGAGTTTGTGACCTTATCTAGCAATTCTAAAGCCAGCTAACACCTACTAAGGAATAGGACCTTGACATGGTCATGAATGCATCGGAGATGAGATTTCTTAGCTACACTCAAAGAATATTGCAGTTCATCCTGTATACTCTATACCAAAATATGTGTTTGCATTAGAAAATAAACTGTGTTACTCAAAGTAACCATGGAAACTGACATAGATGTACTGAGTACATGTTACAGCATATGAATTTGAAAGGAAAGAGATAATACTTTAATTTTCCTGTTGGCCTGAGCAACTGCAAGCACGGAGAGCTGAGATCAGGAGAGCCCATTCTGAGAGAGATCTGTCCTTACCCTCCCAAAGACTGCTGGAGAAACCCCCTCTTTCACTTCTTCATTGTTGCTTGGGGTCTTCAATTACATTTCATACAAGCAGCTAAAATTCTGGGACAGGCATGAGTTTTAAAGGTGGACATCAATGAAGTATTCCCTTTAAGTAAATCCCTGTGCTTAAGTTTCCCTGTTTACTGAACTTGGTTGCTTGTTTTAGAAAAGGGTATAAACAAAAATATAGGCAATATACAATCAGGGCATTTGATGTCAACAAAACCAGTGGCAAAAGAAAACAGCTCAGTATAAGAAGGTAAAATATATAATGGTTAAAATGTGAAAGATGCAAGGAACCCATCGTATTCCTGCAGCAAGTACACAGTCCCTTTAAGGAACAAAGAGAGTATGTAGAAACTGTTTCTGTCTGTAGGTGTTTGGGTTGACCAGAATGTATGAGAAGACATCAGTCTTGTTAATAATGCCTTATTAATAGCAAAGCTGTGTATCCAACCCCATGTAGGGCTACCATATGTCCAGCAAGATCTGTACATGTCTTCTTGTTCTCCCTATAAATGTATTTTGGCTAGTTTTCTGGGATTTCCAAGCATCTGGCATCTCACATGGGCAAACAGACCAAGCTGAGCTGCAGATATCAGAGACTCTGAACATGCATAGATCAATTTTACAGTGCAAGACTAGTAATAACCTGATGGAAATATGACGGGCCAAATCTATTTGAATCTCTTATCGTGTGAACAGTCTTGTTTAAGAAAACATATGGTAGCCAAAGTAAAAGCAAAATATGACCTTCATGAAAGATAATCAAAAGGTATGCCACTGTCAGGCTTTACAAGTATAAGCATTGCATAGAAAAAGGACAAATGGAAAAAGCTAATGGAGTTGAGTTTTGCAAGATCTGAGGCAGCCCAAAGAGCTGACATAAGGAGGAGAACAGTGTTGATTCAGTGAGGTAAACCCAGGACCTACAGATGATAGAATAAATGCTGTTACACAGCCCTGTGTTCTTACAGGTGGGATAATATGCTGAAGGAAAGATGGGTAACTTGCTTTCTTTGAACTACATCATTATGAGGGCAGTTCAAGAACATCTGCCATGTTCCAGCTATGCAATGATCTTTGTGTGACACAGCTGGTATGAGGAGAAGCACTGCATGATAGCACAGATACTCAGATGAAGTAAAACCTCAGGAACTACTGAGGCTGATATAATTGCATCACCTTCAAATTTTGCTGCATATTCAGATCAGCCTGGTCAGAAAGGTCTTGTTGTGAGCCACCTGTGGATTAGTTTCAACGATCCTTTTCTCATTAGCTCTCCAAGAAATATGCTATATGCCTTGTGGGTCTGAGTCCTAAGATTATGGATTGCACTTCACAGAATCACAGAATTTCTAGGTTGGAAGAGACCTCAAGATCATCGAGTCCAACCTCTAACCTAACACTAACAGTCCCCACTAAACCATATCCCTAAGCTCTACATCTAAACGTCTTTTGAAGACTTCCAGGGATGGTGACTCCACCACCTCCCTGGGCAGCCCGTTCCAGTGCCTAACAACCCTTTCAGTAAAGAAATTCTTCCTAACATCTAACCTAAAACTCCCCTGGCGTAACTTTAGCCCATTCCCCCTTGTCCTGTCACCAGGCACGTGGGAGAACAGGCCAACAGGCCAACCCCCACCACTTCATAAAGCCAGGAGGGTTGATCAACGCAATGGAAGAAGACACACTTGATGAGCTTGAAAGCAAATCAAGCACCATACAAGTAGCAGAGAAAGCGCTGTAAGCATCTCACAGATGCCTTTATGGATATGAGTTTAGAAGATACAATGCAACCTCCTTTCTAGGCAGTAATGCAGAATAATAAAAACAGTAGTGCTTAAGGCTGTGTAAGAGTCTACATTCAGAAGAATTACATAGATAATTCAAGATTGTCACTGAGGTATAAGCAGACTACAATCCAAAGAGAGAATATGGGAAAATTTTTGCTTGCAGCATAACACTATCATTGGCAGCATCAGTAAAGTGAAAGTGAGATATGAGGCTACTGCTTTAGCAAAAGAGGGCATTAAGCTGCACTCTGTGAAGTGAAAATAATAAAGATGTTAAAAACACCAGTCTCCCAAGAAAATAGGTTGTTAGGAAAAAAAATAAATATCTTTGTTATGACAAAAAATGCCAAAATGATAAATCTTTTCACACACTACTCTATTATAATAGTGTGTGTCCAGTTGTTCCTGGCATCCTGGAACCGTATGTAAACAGGAGGAATAAGACAGGTCTGATGCAAAATAGGGGGAAGGAGATAGGGATTTAAGTGAATGGTGGGGAATTGAGGACTACCACGGTAAATGGTATCAAATCTGATTATGGAAATACATGTGGAAATGGAAATATATGGAAATACTGAAACCACAGATGAGGAATATTGCTGCTGAGATCCCACAAGGCTTTCCATATCATCCACTGAAGAGTCAGACAAAAGACAGTTGAGTTAAAAATATATATAATAATAATAATTAAATACAATAGCACCTGCAATCACTGGCAGACCTTATCATTTTACCTGCAGGAAAGATATTATTCCACTTATGGGTAAAGATGTACATTCCTAGCGGAATGGCTATTATATATCCTAATGCTGTTAGTGAATGGGAAACATTAATGAAAGTATCTCCAAACTACTTTGGTTTACTGTGCTATTTTAGACAGGCACTGTCTTGGGAGATGCCTCAGAAGAGATGTTAAGGCATGTCCTACAAGTGGTGAGCTGTGAACTATGAATTGTGCCAATACTGTGGTGAATTGTGCTAAAACTGGGGAAAACCTGAAGTGGCTCATCACCTAATCAGCTCTACTGACCTTTTTTTCCTTGAACTCCATGCTACAGATGAGTGAGGAAATTGGAGAGGTGTAGGAGGCACTGCCCATGCTTCAGCAGCAATATTTTGAGCTGGTGGAGGGAGATGAGAGGTAGGTTAAGCAAAGATGGAAAACCATTTTGGCATTGCTTCTGGACTTTTCTGTGCATGCTTAATACAGTGGGTACTGTGAAAAGATGAAAGTTTTTTTAAAAAATAAACTGGGGTAGTAATGATAAATAAAAATGAAAATGAAAATGAAAATAAATAAAAATAAAATAAAAATAAAAATAAAAATAAAAATAAAAATAAAAATAATAAAAGACTGTTTTGTTTACCCTATGTGTGTGGAACTTCAGTTGTGTCAAACCAAGACAACACAGGAATGACATTTTGAAATATGCTTGCAAGGCTACAAAGCAAGAAGATGAAGATACTGAAACGGTAAATGTGGAAATAGTTTTGGAACCTTGGGGGAATCAAAGTAATAGAAAAAATAATATTACAAGAATTGCACATTGTTTAGGGGGTGTGGGAGGGAAGAAACCAATCACATAAGTGATGTGGAAACACTATTACAGTTGAGACTGTGGGGAAACTAAGGCTGATATAAAATTTCATTATGAAACATGATTTCAGTATTAAATATCCCATCTAGCTATAAGATAGTTGTGAGCCAAAAGCTATTTATTGGAAAAAAATAAGGCAACTCACAGCCTATCTGTGAGGAGTATGTCAATTTGAGTTCCAGCAAGGCTAAAAGCAAAAGGGAGTAGGTCACACAGTGTTAGGCTGTGCCATGTGGCAGTGAGGAATGTCATGGGGTGGGAAGGAAGCTGAGCTATAAAGATGCCATGATTCAAAAATACTCATTTAATCATTATACTTAAGTATAACCTTTCCATGAAATACTTCAATGCATATAGACTGCTTTGGAGTGAGTTAAATACCCATCACTTCAGATCTGGCTTGCATTCAGATGATGATCCATATTTCAAACTTCAGTTACCTCTGTTCTAGCTTTATTTTCTTCAAAGCCTTATTGCTTATTCCAATGTCTGTTTTTCAGATAAGGACAGAAAATATGTCTCTAGATTTCCTGTCACTCAGAAACAATCCAGTGGTCTTCCAAAAACCAAGTCTAGGCATACAACTGCCAGAACTAAGAATATTGACTGCTCATTTGAAGCGATGAGTCAGTACCCTTAACTGTTCTTATTCCTTATCATCTGTGGCCTAGCAATGATGTAACTGAAGTTTCATAACCTTCATGTAAAGGAGTTTATTTTTTTAAAAAATCAAATCTTAGTATTCATTGCTACCAAGAGTCCACATGGTTAGGCTTTAAATGTTATAATATGGTTAGAATCATAGAATCAACCATGTTGGAAAAGAACTTCAAGATCAAAAAGTCCAACCACCAAATTGACCTAATGAGTCTCATCACTAAACCATGTCCCTTACTGCTGTGTCCATGCTTCTCTTAAATACCTCTAGGGACAGAGACTCCACCACCTCCCTGGGGACCCTGTTCCACCTTAACAACCCCTTCTGTGAAGAAATTCTTCTCAATATCCAATCAATACCTCCTCTGGTACAACTTGAGACCTTTTCCTTGCAACCTACCACTTGTCACCTAAGAAAAGAGACTTACACCCTTCTCCCTAAAACCTCCTTTCAGGTAGTTTTAGAGTGTGATCTCAGCCTCCTCTTCTCCAGAATAATAACTCCAGTTTCCCCAGCCACTCCTCACGTCTTGTTTTCTAGTCCCTTCACCAGCTTCATTGCTCTTCTCTCCACACACTTAAGCAATTCAATATCCTTCTTGTAGTGAGGGGCCCAAAACTAAGCACAATATTCAAGGTGTGGTCTCACCAGTGTTGTTTACAAGAAGAAAATCACTTCCTTAGTCCTGCTGGCCACCTGATTTCTGATGCAGGTCAGTGTGCCTTTGACCTTCTTGGCCTCCTGGACACGCTGCTGGCTCATGTTCAGCTGGATAAACCAGGTTCTTTTCTGTCAGGCAAAAATGTCACTCTTCCCCATGCCTGTACCACATGAGGTTGTTATAACCCAAGTGTAGCACTTGGCATTTAACCTTGTTGAATGTCTAGTGATTGGACTTGGCCCATTGATCTATCCTAGCCAGATCCCTCTGCAGAGCCTTCACACCCTCAAGCAGCTATGATATAGTGATGGACTAAAATGGTACTGGTAATCCAGAGCTGAACCTTCTCCAGAATTTCAATTTCCAGATTAGTGGAGAGTTAAAAGTCTCTAATTGAGATTCTGAATAGAAGGTATCATATAGGAAATACTGACTGAAGCACAAAGCACATTATGAAAATAAGATTGCCACCACTTTTTCATATTGTTCTATGAAAAATCTATGTTTTATTTGTTCATTTTCCTTTGGTTCCACAACACATAGTTGATTGCATTTTGTTAGTTTCCTAAATCATACTTTTAAAAATTATTTAGTTTTCCATCTAAAAATATTTAACCCTTAATCAGAAATAGATACAATTTTCATTGTGAATTTCAGAAATAAGGATAACTCTTCTTATATAGTTTTTTTGTCAACAACAAGAGTAAATCAGAAGAAATGAAGTCTAGTAGTTCCATTGACTTTTGTAATACTTACATCAAAGTCATTAAAATGGCTGAAAAGTAATTAGGAGATTAGAACTTGGAACACATCAATATGTATATGCATATGTGGGTCCATGTACTTGTATATCCACGCAAACATATGTACAGGTAAAAGTTTTCCATCTAGTTACTCAAGAACAAAGTTCTCAGCTTGTGGCTCAAGAATGCAGGAATTACCTGTCAAAGGAAGGTTGTAGTCAAGCAAACAACACATTTGAGCTAATGACTGAATTACATGCTGTCAGTGTTCTTTCTCTTCATGATACATACAACTTGCAAACAGTTTTCTCATTTGATCTTCTGTCCTTTTCCAAGAACTCCTCTACTAGATGTTTTTATTTTATTGTATCGTTATTTTTTACCTTTTTCGTTTTCTTACTTTCCTTTTTTCATCTATATGTTTTCCCAGTCCCTGTTACCTCCTCTTGAGCTATTTCTTTATTTTCTCCACCTTATTTCTTTTAATGTGAAGTACAATGTGAGCAGTTATTTCGCTTGGAGACTTCACTGTGAAAATGCACAAATTAGGAGTGAAAATACAGCAAGAATAGTTTTACAAAAATAGTAGAATATAAATACCTTTCTTGACACACACTCTCAGCTTACCTTCACTGAATTAAAGGTTGTGTTCAGACTGTTCCCAGAGAAATTTTTCCATAACTTCAATCTCTGTGGGTTTCCTCATTTAGTCCCATTAATATATCTTAACAGCACTCTAAAAACAAATACAGACAAACTCTATCAGAATACCTTAACATATATATATTGTCTTACTTTCATCAAAACTTATGGAACTGTAGTAATTTTTAACCAAATGTGCATCCCTTGACATCCTTCTGATACAAGGCAGGGTTTTTAAGCCTTGTCTTCAAATAAGATGTATAATTATGGTCTTTACCATTTACCAGGAAGATTTTTAGACCTGGCGTAGCAATGATAAGGTAACACTAATGAAAATGCTTCAAATTCCTGGTAGGGAAAAACTTATGTCTACCGTGGAGAACTAGCAAAATCTTGACACTGCTGCAGAGGCCATATGTCAAAGATTTATGTGGTGCCTGTGACCATGGAAAATAATAATAATAAATCCTTAATTTGTGTAAGTGGGCTATGCAAAAGTATTCAAGCTTGCTTTGATGTAAGCTACATGGCCAATACTCTGGATGGTTAGTATAGTTTGGCTATAAGCAAGACCAAAGCAGAAGACTTTTGGTATCATGTCTCAGACATCATCTTGAACAGAAGTATTGTCTCATGATCCCTTCCAACCTCTATCTGCACAGACTCTGAAATACTCTGTAATGAGAAAATAGCTTTATTGATTTATTAGGAAACCCTGTCTGAATAGTTTACCTTGCTCAAAACCCTCCATGATCTTCATGTCTCCATAGGCAGGCACCCAGTTTTAGTTGAAAGACCAATTATCTGATACCCTTGTCTATATTTAGTGAAATGAGATAAAGAACAGTGCACAGCAAACTGTACCTGATTCAACCTCTAGTGATTTCTCTCCCTCTCTGCACTTATGAGAGAAGGACAAGATGAAAATACTCTTGGTTAAGTACCTTAGCTTACATATGATCAGCTTAGGCCTTGTTCCCTTTGTCTGTTCGCCACAAGGAGTTCCTGGCCTTTCATTTCATCTTCAATATTCAGATTTTCATGACTTTGAGCCTATCAAAATAAAACCACAACATTCTTAAATTATCTGTGTATTGTGATAACTCTGGACAATAATGTAAACTAAAGGAGATATTAATTTAATTTAATATAGCATTTAATTTAAGAAATTGAATTTAATATAGCATTATTTTGTATAGAATTTTCCAAGAGACATTCCAAGTTTAAAGAAACCTTAACTAGAACGTACTCAACAGCCATTCAAAACTTCTTGAATAATGTACAGTAGAGCAACTACTTTTGAAGCTTTAGATAAACACAGGAGTTCTGAGTGATTTGCAACAAATCATTTAATTTGATGAATTTTTCTGTTCCCATTGGTGTTCTGTGAATATTTATTCATTATGTGAAATTATTCACAAATGTCTTCAGTGAATAATTTTTGGTCTGCAGATGCCTTCCAAATAGTTCATAGCAGATATTTGTCATTTTCCTCTTTTTGGTGAGATATGTTTACATGCAGTATTGTATCTATTCCTTAGCAGTTTGATTTATATAACAAACTAACACAGCAGGAATTACGTGTTTTCCATGATGTTATCTGAAATCAACTTTAGTAAATTTAGTGAATATTGAAGTTTGAATGTTTTGCTGGGTAGAATTCTCATCAGCAGTAACTGAGCTCACAGAACTCTGCAGGAGAAAATACATGCAAGAATAATATGCTCCATTAGACTGAGTCTGGGGCGTGGGGGTTACTCTAGAGGTCCCTTCCGACATAATTTTTTTTATTATTCTTACAATGAATGATTTCAAACTAAGATAAGTCCCTTCATTTTTTTTACCCCCATTTTTCCTTACTGAAATGAAAGGTGGTCTCATCTCAAGTCCAGACACCTTAAAATTGGGTCTTGTGTCTAAACTAATCATCTTCCACACTCTCTCTACAATAAATATAACTGCCTATTTCTTTTGGCTGTCTCAGATCCTTATGTGAAAATACTCTGAATTTACACTCTTTGGGTACTTGTGATAATCCACTGACTGAACTTATTAGTTGCCTTTTAGATATGAAAAGTTAAGTGAACTTAGAAAATCATATCAGATAAACTGGGATCTTAGCATTTGTAAGCAACAGAAAAAGAAATAACTGATCAGGAGAGCGCTAGTAGTTACAGAAGTGATACAGAAGAAGAGATACAGTGGATATTCTCTATGTCTAGAAGATAAAATAGTTTCATTTGAGACAAAGCAATGGCAATGTGACCCTACAAATCACCAGTGCACTGCATAGGCTTATGGTCATAAGACACACATCCAGAAAGATCAGAAGATCAAACTAGAAAAGGAGAGATTAGGATAATCAGAGATACAGAATTTAATTCCATATGCTATTACAAGATTTGGTTTGTTTAGGGAAAAAAAAAAAAAAAAAAAAAGAAAAAAAAAGTGAGAAAACTGATTTCTATACATTAATGGAAGAGATGCATAAAGAACCAGGAATGCAAAGACTACTTAAGTGAAAGGACAGAAAGGACAGTATTATAATATGGACTAGTGGATATTAAATGGTCATAAGGGATAGGTTGTAAACTAGAAATATTTTGTGTATGTAAGTAGAGTAAGGAGTTTGAATTTGGAACGGGGGGAGTAAAAAGCCTCACTAACTTCAAACATTATATGACTTGATATGATGCCTTGATGCATCATATTGATATGATGAATTTCCTTCCAGTCTTGTATTTCCCTCAGTGGTGTTGTCATACCCACACCCCCCCAAAAAATAAAATGTTGAATACCCCCCTCCAAAAAAAAAAAAAAAAAGTGTTCTACTTCAGCTTTCTCTTGTGCTTCACTAAATCTCACGCTCACAAGCATTTACCAGAACGATTCACCCACAGAACAGCTGCTCTATTGCCAGAGGAAAAACTGAAGCAGAGAAACCCTGAAAGAACAGTTTCCTTTTCATGAATGCTGTAAATGTTCAGAAATCACAAACACTCAGTAGAACATCAACTTTCAGCAGAGAAAGGGGCAAGGTCCTATTTAATACAACCAAGGGTCATCTAAAACTCTCCAGCCATCTGAGTTCTGTCTAGTGAACAGAATTAGTTTTCAACTGTTACTTTATATTGAAAGGTAGCTCATGAAGGCAGAAATATTTGTTTATCCTTGTGTAATCCTTCCTCAATTATTAACGGTTGAATGCAGTTTAATCTCATCCCCAATCAAGAAAAATCTATTTTGCTGTTCTTGGTTCCTGCAATTACAAAGAAGGATAACCCAGGCATAGTACCTACTTCTTTTTTTTTTTTTTTTTTTTTTTTTTTTTTTTTTTTTCCCACGAATGCTTATGCCTTAGACTATTTAAGGGCCATTTGTACTGTCATGTTAGATTACAGAAGTATGGGGAGATAAGAAAAATTATATATCACCATTGCTGTAATGTATGGACGTGCCTTGGTAGTAAGTGGGGCCAGGCTGCTCTGCTCAATGGTTCTTGGTTTGTTGAGGATCCTTGCCCTTGAAAGGGATTCAGTGTTCCCTCATATGTGTGCTGTGTGTGGCATAGAGTGGAGGTTTTTGATGGAACTCCTTTCACTCCATGTGGGTGGGTGAAGGAGATGTTCCCTTATCAGCATACTTAGTACTGAGGGAAGAAGGAATCGGAATCTGCTGGTGACCCATCAGGTAACACAGGCTGTGATATTAGTTTTATTTCAGCCACCCTTCCTATTCCCTTCTCCTATCTTCCTAACATGAAGATTCTGATCAGATTCCAGTATTCAGTTCTTGCTGTCCTAGGATCTTTGTCATTTCACAGTGACAATGGGAGCTACTTTATTCTAACAGATGATTTTCCAGTAGTATTCTCCTGTAACTCCTCAAGGAAGACAACTGATTTCTCCCATTGTCCAGACCATTGATTGGAGAGAAAACCACAACATTGTGGCACCAGCAATCAGGGGACAGGACTCCGCAGACACTGTCTTATGTTCCAGAGAGGATCTTATTCATACAGGTTAATGGTTCAGTGTAGACCTAGCCAAAGAGAGAATGAAAGAACATGAATTGCATCTTCCATCAATGGGTTTATGGGTTACTTCTAAGGATAGTCCTCAGCCATCTACGTGTTTTCCCTGCTCTGCTTAAATCACAATTTGGTAGCAAAAGGAAGACCTTTGGGGCATAATAAAAATAAACTGGTTAGCATGGTGACAGAAAAATGTAATAAACACTCCTTTCAATTTCGCTCTGCTGTCAGAGCAATTTCTCATGATTGCCCTATCCACAAGCTTTGTTTAAGTCTTTCCAGCATCCATCCAGCCACTTAGTGTGTTGCTAATAATTGAAAGTGACAAGGCAGCATAAGAGTGGTTTTTGAAGTTGTTTTTGTTTGGTTGGCTGGTTAAGAGTGTTTTTTGTGTGGTTGTTTTTTTTGAAGTTGTTTTTGTTTTGTTAGTTGGTTTGTTTATTTGTTTGTTTGTTTGTTCGTTTAAGAAAAAATTATTAGTTGAATTTAACACATTGAAAAGGATATTTTTTGAAAACCTAGAGAATGTCCAAACCTTATCTTTTCTTACATCAAAAAAACTTATCTTTTTTTACATCACCTAAACCTTTTCTTTAGGTGATGTAAAGTTGGTTCTGTTTTATTTACTTATTTATTACTAATAACAAAAACAACAACAACAACAAAAACAGTCCCAGGCAGCTATCATTTATGAAGTATTTTCAGTTTGGTGATCATTTTTTAATTTTTTTCTTTCTCAGTACTGACACATGATATTCAGTGGGGTAGGGTTTTGTGCCTATAGTAAAAATTACATTTTTTTTTTTTTATTTTTGTAAAAAATGTAAATGTATGTAAAATGTATGTAGAATGAGACAGTAGTTCTGCAGATTAGGTTTCTGCTACGTGAAACCCAGGTTGTGACCAGGAAAGGTAACCTTCTTCTATTTTACAACAGAACGAAGTCTCAGCTATTTCCCCAAAATGAAGAATTTATTTTGACTTTAATGACTTTTTACCCTCCATGGAGGATGGGGCTCTAATTCTACTTCTCTATACCTATAGCTGAGCTAATGAATAACTATAGATCTCCAAAAAAATAGAAATGACTGTGTACACTTTTCACATGCCTTATCAAATTTGGTGTCTTATGAGTAGGAGAGCAAGCAGACAGCTTTAGTTTTACTGGAAGCAACACTTTGAGGGAAGTGAGGAGAGCGTTGCATGGCAGGACATGCTCATCTCCACTGTAAGCTGTAGTGTCTGCTTTGGTCTAACAATGAGAAATGCCAGCAGGTCTCACTTTTTAGGGTTGACTAATACAGGGCAAAGCAAAAGATATGCCTAGGCCCAAGGAGTTGTATTGTTATACAGATCTGACCAAGATTTAGAATAACGACTCTCTTATTTGCCCCGTTGCTTTTATATCACATTGCTTATATCACATTGCTTATTTGCCCCATTGCTTTTATATCACAAATGGAGAATCCTTTTGCGTGGAACTGAAAAAAAAGAGAGAGAAAAAAAAAATATATCTTTCTGTCTATCCAGGATCTAGCCTGTTTTTTTGATCCACTTTGTTGATTTGTTTACCTTACAAAAATGTCACAGATAAGGTTTACAGGCACTGTGAGGTTTTAAAAGGAAAAACCAAACTGGAACTTATAGAGAGGCTGTTCAACTGAGTCACCAGGATGCAAATCAGTGTTCATGATTATGCAAGTTTCTTAAAATTATACATTTTTTAAAATATAGGTACCAGCCAGACTTAGATGCTCTTTCCAAGGAAACCCTTTTAAGCTTTGCTTGGAGCACCTTCTCTTACCTGCTTTCAGGAGGACTGAAAGTTTTTTTAGTGATAGCAGGGTAGCAGGGCAATTGATTCTGGAGAGTCTTTGATTAGCTCAGATTTATTTTATCTTACTGTATAAAAATATTGTATGTATTTGTGTAGTATACACATGTTTTAAAATGTACTTAACTGTAAATCTTTGTTTAACAGGGTTTACTTTGTGTTTTCAAATCAGTACTGAATTTCCATCTGTTTGCAACAGATCCCTAACATCCTCTGTACCACCAGCCCAGAAAAGAACTGAAAGAGACCATACAGTTTTCTCCTGTTCTCTGTGAGCAGCCGTGTAGGAGGCTGGCTCCTGCTTCTCTTGTATATAAAAGAGGTCAGTGTAGAAACTCACATCCAAACATCTTTGAATGGCTGTTTTGAAACTAGGCTTGCTTGTTTCTTTCATGGGGGATGGGGAAAACAGAAAGATAAATACCAGATTAAAAATCTTTGAATATGTGGGAAGTTTTGCTATGACTGTGGCAGACTCAGCCTGTTACAGCTATCCATTTGAAATCTATGTGATCAAAACTGTGAAGTCTTGAAAAATGAAAACAAACGTATAAAACATTAAATTACTTCTATTCAGACTGTAATCCTTTGGACAGGTTTGTCTTCAGATCTATGTGCATGATAGCTGGATCCAACCAGGCAGTAGCAGAAGGGGGTAGAGGTAATGTTCATAATGAGAGAAAAGAAGATCGTGAGACCAGGCTTTCAAAGGAGAGAACTGTAAAACAGGATAGTTCCCATGTTAGCCAATATACTGTATGACTGGCTCCCTGCATAGGGGATAAATGAAAGAGGCAATAAACTTAGGTAAGATGAATGTACCAAGAGTACAGCCACATGAATACAGAGCTTCAGGTTAGAAGGACATTTCACTGAACCTTAATGTTTAAGATGATTAAGGTAATGAGCATCTTGGGCTTAAGGTAGGTCCTAAAGATAAGGGATATGAATATCTCCAGATGAAAAAAAAAAAAAAAATCATATTTCCATGCCCCTAGTGAAGAGCAGTATGCTACTTGCTATAACAGATAGAGCTATAAATGACAACTATTTATACGGCTGTAAACAGTAAGTCATCTTAATGGTGGAGCTGCCAGGAAACAGATCAGCTACACGCACATATGTCAGTGTGTGTCACAGTGGGACCTTGCTCATTAAATAGCAGTCTGGCCATTTCCTATAATTAATTGAGTAAATAGCCCATACTGCATTCCCTGTAGATTGGTCAGTTCTTCAGGAAGTTCTCCCAGGCTCTCCTGGTTGTTGCAATTCTTTAAAGCCATGCCATAGCTATTCCAGAACAAGAAAAGAAAAATGTGCAAGAAATCATTCCCAGTTCCAGATCCTGATGCAGCTGCAGAATTTTGACCTTCCTGAGAGTATATAACTGCTACAGGAATTCCCACTAACTAAAAGGAGGGAAGAGGAACAAACCATATCCCGTTCTAGTGGTTAGGTCAGCAGACCTAGCAAAGGGAGAGAGAAATGCTCAGCCTGTAGTATTCGGGGAGCTCTCAGAGCAGTCCTTTTGTCAGCAAGACAGCTTTATACACAGTCCCAACCTCAAACAAGATTTTATTTTATTTTATTGAAATGCAGAAAGTGATGTAACATTCCAAGACTCTTTTGGGAGAATGAGAATGTAGGTATTCTTTATTAACAGCACTGGATACTTGGAGGATACTTCCACCGAACATGTACTCCTAAGCAAGACAATGAGTACTTATTTATGGTATGGTGACATACATATTCATGCAATTTCCAAGAAAGGGCAAGATTTATGTTAATGTTTTCTCAGAACTAATTTCCATATTGTCCCTCCTACTTTCACATGTGCAGTATCCTCTAGTGGTTGTACTTTGGGGACTTTTTGATGAAGGCTCGTAGTCTTCTTCATTTTGTACTTTTCTCTTTTCCATTTTTGTGCATGCTTTGTCATTGTTTACCGCTTCAGCAGTTTTGCTTTTTTACAAACTCAGCTAATTTAATTGTTCAAGTTCTACTTCGGGCACCGTGTTCCTTCTTCAGCTTTGATTTTGTAGCTAGAGCTGAGTCTTATTGTGTGAGGCTGATACAAAAATTTAGCAATTTCAGCAATCCCTTCAGTTTACTATGTTACATATTTTGTGTTTTATAGTATTTGTTTCATTATTTTATTTAGTTAATTTAGTTTAGTGCATTATTATTCATCTTATATTATACCTTGCTCTTTCAGGGACAAACATGAGTGTCAATCTACTGCAGTAAGCAGTTTCTGATGAACACAAAACCACTGGAAATGGTCAAGTTATCAGCAACGTAATGTGTAATTTGTAAAACAAATCATGAAATAACAGCTAATATCTGACCAGAACATTGATTCTGCATTTATTTCTAACAAAATATTCATTTTTTTCAACTGGAAATTAAAACAGAGTTCTGGGTACCTGTTTTCCTGCTTTCCTTGGGTGTCATTTAATATATAGGGATTTTTTGTTGTTGTTTATAAGGCATTTATAGGCAATGTAAGCACACTGGGAAAAAAAGTGGAATTTTTCTTCCCAAATAACAATGGTGATAGACTTCCATGACTGTTTTAAGAGTATCCAGTCTAAACAGCACTTATTAAAATAACATTTTTATGTGCTGTTTCTCTCCATTATATTTTAAGAATGAAAAGCATATTTATTTATTTATTTATTTTTTAAATAAAGCGCACCTTTTTATTTTCTTTTATTTACTTTTTTTTTTCTTTTTTTCTGATGCAGAGCTATTTACTTCTAAGCAGGCAAAGAGTTTAAAACCAGATGAAAAATAACAACTTTCCCACCAATTTTCTTTCTGGCTGTTCTTTCAGTAATATTTCCTAAATCTCAGTGGGTACAGGCTTATAGTGAGAATGCACAGTGGGCTTTGCACCATATCTGTCTTACATTGATTTTCTGCCTTTTCCCACCAAAAATGTGGGAAAAAAGCCCAAAATGAGAATGTCACAGCATTTCTACCTCCACACAATTGACCATCATTGTGGTCAAAGCGATCATTTAAAGAATAAACATTGTATTTCAAACAGGCAAGGTATAAAGGGACCCACACTTAAAAAAAATAAATACCAATACCAGAAAGCTAAAAAAAAAAAAAAGTGTTTTAGACCTGTCTTCAGCTCATACCAGGAACTCATAAATAAGAAACATCTGTAACTTTGGATGTATTTTAGACCTTAGAAAGTGCTAAGTGCTGAAGCCATACATAGCAAATTGCACAGGACTGTAAAGCTCTCAGCAGTTGTTCTGGAATTTACCAATATTTGCAGGATTCAGTGTGCAGAATTAATAGGAAAACAAATCTTTCCCCACTGTGCTAAAAGACATATGAATAAACCATAGAGATTCAAACAGTAAATGGCACCTTTTTTTTACATTTATATTCTAAATATATACATATGTAAATTAATATTCATATATATATAAACTTACTATTTTTTCTTTAAAGTTGTGTTTAAGGGGAGAGAAGGATAGTTAAGACAGAAAAATATTAAAGGAATATCATTTTTATTTAAACTACAACATTTCAATGGCTGTTTAGTTTTAATCAAGGTCACTATGAAGCTTTTGCCCTGTTCCTTTCAACAGAAGAAAAGGAGAAGAAAAAGAGTCAAACTTTAGTTTTCAGCCTTTGAGGGAAAAAATATTTCAGCCATTGGGAATCTAAAGCAACTCAAGTAAACAGAAACTAGGTTAGAATCACTAGTGACAATATTACCTGATCTACTGAAGGAATATGTCCCATGATGAATTCCAGAAAAGACTGTATATTAGTAGTCTGATTGCAATGTGAAATGTTTAAATATTGTCAGTGTGTCCTCAAAGTGCAGTTTTCTCTAGTACTAAGGCCTTAGTCATTGATAGAATGTAGCTGTGATGATGGCTGTCATAAATTCGCAGCTCATGGGAAATGAAATTTAAGAAAGTACACATTCATAGTTTAAAATAACTGACCACCTTCTATAAATAAGTTTTGGACCAGATTTTACATTGAAAATTTGGAAAGAAAATTTCAGAAGGGAAATATCTTACATGTCAGAGGATACACTACTAACTCTAGAAGACTCCTAAAAAGAGCTTCTGGATATACCAGTATATCACTGACTATAGTTATAGTCTATGGCACCTAGTTTTGTAAACTATAGTAATTATACTCATAATGGAAGCATTTGAATTAAGTGCCATAAGTCTGAAAAGTGGCCTAAGAGCTCCTTTAGCTGAGCAATTGTTTAACATTTTTGTCTCCTCCCTCTCTGGTTTTGCTTATCCATTTTAACTTGGTTAGTTGAAACATGAAGCTTTTTTGGTTGTTGCAGGCAGTCAGAAAAATCAACAATAGCTTCAGATCATTCGTGATTTTTTGCTTTTTTTAATTGAAATCAAAGAATATAAAAACAGTTGTTTTGACCTGCCATAACCATGCTACCAGTATTTCTTACACTTCCAGTAACATCTAAGAGTGGCACATCTCACTGACACTTTGAATGCTTTAAATCACACTTCTACCACTGTACTTCAGTCTTTGATTTTTGCTGTTTGTCCTTCATTGGAAGCAGACCCTTTATTTTCTCTACACTTTCTAAGCACTATCCAAACATATAATAAGATGGAGTGATCTCACCTTTGAAGAGGTTTCAGTCCAAGAATGTGTTCATACAATGCATTTGCTGCAGGAGTTCAGCACCTTCTCAAAACTGGTTGACCCTTTGGGAGACCTGTTTAGGAGCTCATCATGTAACTTTAACCTGTTTTAAGGTAGGGTGGAATACATGAGTGTGGCAAACAAGAGGTGTGAACAAGATTAGCCCAAATTGGGTTCTGTGTTTGTTTGTAGGTTGTTGCTGTTTAGTTTTGTAGTTGATATGCATACTTTTATATACCCTTAAAGTTACAGCCAACTGAAACCCTTTTATGTGAATATCTCCACTTGGTTCAATATTTAAAAAAAAATAATAATAAATTTTCATTTATTTGAGTATATCTTTGCCTGTGTCCCTGTGCTGTAGCTCCCTTTTCAACTTGATTCTACTCTTCATGCACAATGTATTTGTGAGTAGTGCCTGTTTTAAGTCCCCACAGCATTAATAGTATTAATAAGTATTTTTTCTATACTTAAAGGAAGGACCTCAGTCCTGAAATACCTTGATGGAGTCTGACATATACATGAATATTGACCATCCTGACTTCAGTGATGTTCTGTGTTACAGGAGGTCTTCAAGGTACATGAACTCCACTGCAGAAATGCTGTCTACAAGTAAATCAGGTTCAGCTACAGACTTACAGAACAGTTGTAAAATAGTTTGACAGGTTCTCTAGATTAATTTCTCAACCTGATGTTGATGAAACCTTTAAGGGCTGAAGGCCAACCAAAGACAATGCACAAAAGGACAACCAAAATATTAACAACATCCAGAGGAAAATCATGAAAAGTATGCTACCTGTCTGTATTGTTAGAAATACACTTATTGTACCTGCTTTGAATCCATTTTCCTAGTTCATACCACAGAGAATTCATTAAACAGCAAACCTCTTGCACAATTAAAAGCTATTCTGTTTCCTTACTCAGATCTCTCTACTCAATGTTAAAAAGGTTAAGTCCTTTTCTGTCATCTTTCTTCCTGGCTTACATGGTGTACCAATTTTCTGTAGATTCTTTCTAAATGTTCCTCATTTCTCTAGTAGTGTGGTGTACAAAGATGATCTCACCTAAAGCCCTTTGAGTGTTGTTGAGTAGAAGGAAAGATACGTCTTTTGTCTTCTAAGCCATACTCTGGCCAAAGCTATACAAACATTGCTTTATTTCATTCTTGTGATCAACCCAAAGTCTTCTTGGGAAGAACTGCTATCTAATTGATTGTTCCAAGTTTTCTGTCTGTGAAACTGATTAATTCCACCTACATGCAAAACCTTGCAATTGTCCCAATTAAATTCACTGAACTCCATTTTTTCCTGTTTGTTAGATCTGTAAAAATGAATTTGAAATCTAAGCATGTCCTCCAAAATACATTTCCTGTGGCTGTGTCATTGGTAGATTTAACAAAGACATTGAAAGGACCTGACATATAATAGAATCTTTCTGATCCTCATTCTGTGCCTCTCAATTAGAATCTAACCCTTGGGTGTATTTTTCTTATACCTGGTGTAAGTTTTATCTAGATCTAGTTTGCTTATGGGAATGCCATCTGAGACCATGTCAAAAGCCTTTCTAAAGCCAAGATGCATTACATCCGCTGCTTCTACCTACCCACAAGGTCTGTTACCTTGTCACAGAGGGAGTTTACATTGATTTGACACAATACATTCCTGACAAATCTATGTTGGCTGCTACACATCTCCTACTCATCTCAGCATTACAGAAGCAGAGAGGATAATCTGTGTTGTTTCACTATTGATTTTGATTGCATCAAAAAAATCTGACATTTAATGAAAAATGTAATCAATAATCTTCTTTCTTTCATAATCAGGTGAATTAAGATAAATTTCATTCTAAGTTCTCAATATAAAATTGTGATTTTTTTAATCCTGTCATGACAATACAATGAGAAGGATATGCTAGGTTTTCTTTTCCATACATTAAAAAAAAACAAAAAAAAGTGGAATTGAGAGCTAATTTTGAAATTCAAACAATTGTAACTGTGGATCTCTTATGACTGCTTCTTTAATAAATATGCATGTACACATTATCTAAATATTTGCAAAAATATAAAATCCTTAATATTTTCTGAAATGTTTTCTGCTCAGGAAATATGCTGGAAATACAAAGGACGTTGAAATTTAGGTAGCATAAGGGAAGATTTTCATGCCAATATGTTTCATCCTTGTTGTGGCAGGGTGAAAGGACAGCTCAGTCTCTGCAGACCATTTGGTCCTTGGTTTCTCTGCTGAGACTGTGAACAAAGTTGCCAGTTAGCACCAGCTGTAATACAGATACCTGTTCACTACACTCTGGACTGAGACCAATAGACATTTCTCATAGGTCACCGAGCAGCCATCTGTCATTAGTGACCTGTAGTCACTGCTGATGTGTTAGATCTAGCACTACTGAGTGAAAAAAAAACCCTTTCGTGTTACCAAACTACTACTTTTTTTTCCATCCATGGAATGATTTTAAAGCAGGTTTTAAAAGTCTTTTTCATACATCTGTTTGTTTCTCTGCTTGCTGCTGGGATCTAAAACCTTCAGTGACGTTCACCATCTCTGGAGTCCAAATGTGGCAGGGAGCAAGAGAAGGAGAAGAGTACATCTTAACCATCCAAGGTATTATCAAAAACCACTGCTATTGCAGCAAGTGAGGTTGGAAAGTCATGGCCCTTCACATGAGTTCTATTTCAATCACATACAATCTCCATTATCACTTGGAGATTTTTATTCAGGTAAGTTCAAATCATGGCAATTTATTACCAGAGCAGTAATAGCATTGCTCTACAAATTTTTAAAGATCTATCCTTTGTCACACTGAGGCACACCAATATACTCTTCCCTCCTTTTCTCTCCTTTGTTTGTGAGCCATCAGAAAAGTCCAAGAAAAGTTTGTGCCTTCAAGACTGTGTGCTGACCATAACATTTCTTCCTGTTCTTACAAATAAAGTACAAAAGGCTGTAAATAGACATTTATGGCTATAATTGAGTACATCAGAGTGTATAGTCTTACCAAGAAGTGATAATTAAGGATCAGAATGGGAGTCAATACAGATTTTCATAATTAAAAAAAAAAAAAAAAGTGTTTTCCTATATCTCTTAAATGCTGTCTTCCTCTACTTACAGATATAGATATAGCTAGATAAAAATATGAAGAAAAGTTTATATATTTTTTTTCTGTTAGTACAAAGAATAATGTGATGCAAACACTAATAAAAGATATACAGAAAATATCTAAATACAACTGAGTATGCTTGCTATTTTAAGAGCAAAGACAGTAGCAGCTCATTTTAAGATGGCGTTTTATCTTTTCAAAGAAATTTCTGTGTCCATGACAACATAGGATGATTCACTCAGGTGGTTCTATACAGTGTTATAGTCACTCTATACCAGTTGCAGTTGTTGGGAACAATTCAGAGATACTTGAAGTGTCTGGACAATTGGAAAGATACTGTCAGTAGAGCTTGCTGAAAAAAAATCCAAGAGCACTGAGACACGGGAGCAAGGTGAACTAGAAAAAGAAAAGAAGATGACGTTGAAAAAACTTGTGAAGTTAGTGGAGTTTTGATAGTTCTTGAAGTTTTGAGAAATGTTCAGACCATCCTAATGTAGGTGCTACAGCCATTACCTTCCTAGCCCCCTTGAAAAGGACCTAAAATGCATATTTCCTTGCTTTTCATCTCAAAATTTTTTTATTACAATCTTTTAAATACCGTTGTTAGTTTTTTCTTCCATCTTCTCCTCAATTTATCTTTCATCCCTCTTCTTCTTTATTTGACTTTGAGTACCCTTTTGTTCAACTTCACCTTTTCTTTTTGCTTTATTAGCTTTTGAATTTGGAAGAAAAATATATTTTAACAATAAACATCCACTACAAGAAGGGATATTCAAATATATACATTTTTATTTATTTACTTTTTTTTCATATCTTTTATGCTTACATTTTGGATGGCTGGTCAATGATATCAAAGATCAGCAAAAGTAACTGTAAATTGAGTGGACAGCTTCAGTGTTAAATGATGTCTATATACTGTCTATATATTCCAATGGTTAGTATCAGTACTTTACTAATGATGTTATCTGTTTGAGACTATAATGCACTGAGACAAATTTGGTTAGAAAGCCTCATGCTGAACTCATACTATTCATACTTCTTAATGGATCATTATGATTTATGAACTTAGCTTACATCATTAAATTCTAATACAGAAGAACTCAGAAAAAGTAAGAAGACTTCTGGATTATCAGGGTGAGTTTTCTTATTAGAGCATTTTTAGCAATAAATTTTGAGCTAAAATCACCCCAAATTTTTAGAAATTAATCTCTATTTTGCCATTTCTGCTCAAGAAAACAAAAGGCAAGATAAACAGTTTCTGAAGACCTTAAAATATTCAACTCTTACTTTTTCAAAATTAAATATTTTGAATGTTCCATTTCTTCTTGCAAAACTTCCTTCTATTCTGTTTTATAATAAATGCTAAAATATTCTTAAATAAAAATCAACTTTAAAAAGTAGCTTTATTTAAGGAAAATTTTAGAAATTCCTTCTTTTAGGTAAATCCCATATCCTTCCTGCTAAATCCTCTCTGTTTGACTGAGGTGGAATAGGCAGGAGCATTGATTTTGCCTGCCTTTCATTCTCTTTTCTTAACTTGACTGTGTTGGTCTTTTTTGCTTCTGTGTCTGTCTCTAGTTTCAGTCAGGAACCCAACCCAATTTTCATAGGCTTGTGTCTTTGCCTATTAGCTCATGTTAATACAAGCAGGTCCTACATACTTCATGATCCAAGCAACTGGCTTCATTCAGTACCTTTTACTCCAGCCTTGATTCAAAACTGGTATATAGGAGGTGTTTCTTTTTTTTGTTTGTTTGTTTAGTTTAGTTTAGTTTTGTTTTGGCTTTGGTTATGTGTTTGTTTGTTTGTTTGTTTGTTCTCCAGGTGTGGCAATGGAAAGTAGAAAGCAGGAAAGCAGTTGTCCAGTTGATTGGTTACTAGTTGCCAAGTAACCCGTGATAAAAGATCATAAGCCTGTTGTCAAATGAAAAGATAACACATTAGAAAACATGAGGTTAACTTTCAGAGAAATAATTATTTCAGAATTATAAGATAAGACAGACAATTTCTAGATTCCTTTAGGAAGTTCTTCCTGCACCTAGCTGATCTCACCTTTGGCTGCAACTGCACTGGTAACAATGCAAAGCTGAAAAGATACTCATGGAGACATAGTTGTGGAAGCAACCTCTCAATCAGACATTTTGGTTTTCCTAGTTCCAACATAAATGTACTTTCCATTCTAAATATTCCTTAGATGTCTGTCTTCTTTTCTACATGTATTTCCATTTCATTGACTCTCCATCTATTTTCAAACCTCATCTGAAAAACGTATTTTTTTCTGTTCCATCATTTCTCCCCCTCATAACTATTATAATTTGAAATATAAGCTTTGTATCTTTTAATAAGGAAAAGTGTTTATGTGAGAAACTCATTCATGCAAACAATAAATATTGTGGTGACACTTCCTTGAGGCCAGGAACTTGTAGATGCATTTATTTGTTAAAATCCATTGATTTCCTTAATTAACATTTTGAAGACAGAAAAATTCCTGCTCATGATGATGTCTTTGTGAACTCAGAATGAAAAAAATGTTTTTTCCATGGCAGTACTTAAGCGTTAAACAACCTCCTAAACTCAAATCAAGAAGGAAAGAGAAAAATATATATATAATAGAAAAGACAAAAAAATATTGTATTTATTTTGAGAAAAGCATTTACACTGTAGACACTTAAATGCATGGTTATAAAGCTATATTCTCTCCTTAACTGACAGACAAATGTTATTGCAGCAGCATTTGTGGCAGATGCAGTGATAGAAGCCATTTCTCAGAAGTACAAAGGGGATAGGAAGGTTGCTTTCTGCATAAGAAGGTGGGTTTTTTTTTGTTTGTTTGTTTGTTTTGTGCTGTCTTTTAGTAGTATGAAAAAGACTTACAGGACTCATATAAATAAGCTCAGCCTTCTTCTCTGTGACATCTGACAAATGAAGATTCTGCACACACCTCACTGGAACCTGATTTCAGCCTAAAATAGTAGCACCATGGCAAAAATGCAGAGGCCCTGTCCATATGACATGTTCTCTAGCTTTCTCCTGGGAAAAGGAATATTTCAATTTCATGCAAAAGAGCTGGTTTCCCCTCTGCCTCTATTCAGCCTTGCCACCCATTCTTTCAACAACAGACATTAATAAAAGAAAAAAGAAAAAAAAAAACATATAATTAGTTCCTGTTTCTCGAAAGATTTTTTAACTGAGCTACACCAACTAAATTTCAACCTTTTTTTTTTTTTTATTTCTGGGAAGCAATGATTATAACATAGTGTTCAAACAATTCACAAAAATATAACGAAGTCACAGAATCACAGAATCACAGAATTTCTAGGTTGGAAGAGACCTCAAGATCATCGAGTCCAACCTCTAACCTAACACTAACAGTCCCCACTAAACCATTAGACTATGTCTTATATTCAGGCTCACCTATATCATGTGCCTCTCTGACAATGTTTAGTCAGCAGTAGATTGCAGTACTTTACTATATCATTTCCTACATTACTAAATATACATCAAAACTCACATGAGGCATCTAGAAAATATTAGAATGATTAAAATTGCTTCTCTAACCCAGCAGATTGGTCAAATAATATAATATGAAATCTTCTCTGTTGGAAAAATAAGGCATTACTGAAATGTTCAAATGACAATCTAAAATCTAAACCCATTACTTAATTTTAATCAATATTTAATATTCTATCTGACTTTTGCTATATTTTGTGGAAATTATAATCCTAGATTTTTCATTCTCAATTTCAGTTCTTGGACTTCTGTTTCCCTACTGCATACTTTTCCTGATAAACTGCTGTTTCTCCCTTTTATGATGTTGTTAAACCCTGGGATATAGCCAAATAATTTTTACCTCATTCTCTGAAAAGAAAAAGTTTTAAGATAAAAACTGTCAAAGTAATGGAACTTCCTACAGAAGAAATTCCATTTTTTCCATCAGCTTTACTACCTATAGTAAATTCTGCAGTAGTCTTCCACCCCTATCTCCCCTGCCTGCTCAAGGCCACCTAATGGTAAATCATGTGTCAGCTCTCTGAGCACTTTGATTTTGTTCTACCAGTAAAGATAACTTTGTTAAATTGTCATGTTCTGAAAATGTCAGAAACATCTTTAAAGTTTTCAAGAAAAATCATACTCCAGAACTGAGCCTATTGTAACTAGTTTTGATTCACTGGGAAGTTGGTCGTGCTGTGTTATACTCTTCAACATCCAAGACACCAAAGCTGTGCTATATCTCATGAACAGTTGGTATACTTAATGGAAAGGTAGGACAAAGCACATACATGAGAAATAAAAATTCAATGAATGGTGATAACAGACTTCTATAAGACACAGTGATCATTGGGGAGTGATTGGTGTTTTTCTGGATAACGTCCCACAATGACTGATGGAACTGGAAAACAAAATTGGTATACAGCTAAGGATACTGCAGGTAGGTATTTACACTACTTTACGAGGAGCCTTGAATTGTTCCTAGGGAATCAATGGAGTCACAAAGGAACATCAAAAGAGCACTAGAGAGTGCTCATTTAAAAATCATGGCACGCAGACTATGAATGGTCCTTGTAAAACACCAGTGCCAGGATTATTTTGACCGAATACCTTTGACAAATATGTATCTATGAATTATAGGTTTGTACATCTGTACCTAAGCTAATCACTGCATACCCTTATTACAAATCCTAGAGAGAAATAGACACTTCCTCTCAAACTGAAAGAGTCAGCTAAACCAGATCAGATGAATGACACTATATCATTGCCTCTTCTCTCTATGGATTTTAAAGACAATACACAAATGCAGGCATCTCCACATGATCGGGTGAATTCTCCTCTTCTTTCTCCTGTTTTCTCCATAAAACCTTTTTCACATAAAAGAAGACTTCCGTACTTAATCCCCTATTTACTATCAAACCCTTTGCGTTTCAAGCTGGTATAGAGCACCTCAAGGTGTTCAAGGTGTTCAAGGTGTTCTACCACTTGCAGCTGTGCCATTGTTGGTGAATACAGTGGGCATCAATATTCTATTCTACAATACAGTGTAAGGAAATATTCAATATCATCTTGAACCACCAAGTGTCAGAGGATTTCTTTGATCCCATTCGAAAAGACTTTTCTGATAAATGAGATTGAGGTGGCACCTGTACTGAACATAGTTGCTGCACTTGAAGGAAACCCAGTGGTAGAAACAAATCCAAGTGTCTTTAGTAGTGTGCCTTTAGTAGTAACAAAAGCTACTCTGCAGAAACAGATAAGGCTATGGAATAAGCAAAACAACTTTTTAAACATCTATTCTCCCCCACTTCATCTGTTTCTGGCTACCATCAGCAAGAGAGGCAAACTGATGAACCTACCAAAATGTTAACAGTTTTTTTTTTTCAGGCTTTGGCAATTACAGTTATTCTTAGATTAGTTTTTTCCAATTCACCTTAAATATTGTGGAAAAAATCTGAAATGTAAACATTAACTGTCTCTCTCCCAGATAGATCATTAGCAGCAGAAAATGTATTTTGACCACTGTGTCTGACAACATGAGTCTTCACTCTGTCTTCAAAGCTTGAAATCTATCTAAAGCTATAGATTCTTCTTCAACTGCTCTCTGTGAGCAATCTACCACGAGAGGGAGATGGTGTATCACCCAGGGTAGGGGTGGTTTTGCCATTTGTTGCAGAGCTACTGAACTCCATGATTTGGAGGGGGCTTAGGAGGGAATACTCAGTTTAGAGCAGGAGTCTTAAATAATTATAAATAGATATAACTGTAATGTGTTCTTTGTTTGTTTGTACTGTTTTGTATTTCATAAGAAAACTGCTTTACAAACATCAAGTCATCTAATTCTTACAACGTTCCAGCAAAGGCTTTAGTGAAGTAGTGCTTGTAACTTAAATATTTAACTACATAAATTCAGCAATAAGACCAACAAACTGAAACTCTATCTTAGCCTTATGTCCTGATTTTCCTTTTTGCCAGCTATTTTTTCTTTTCTTGCCACATGAAATTCATTTGATGGTACAAAAAGAAGATGTGTTACAGAGCTGCCCATGTATTTGAATAGAGTAATTCAGAAAGACAAGTGACTGATTATAACTGCACATTGCCTTTACTGGGATGAAGACCTGAGGGAAATTCTGCCCCTCTCCACTTTGTACTGAACTTGTTGGCTGTGTTAAAATTTCTCATTTCCTTCTGACACAAGTGTGAGAAGCCAAGGGCAATGCATAAAAGGTGATGGCATTTATTGGAAACATGCAAAGAGTATGCAAACTGCTTGCTGGTGTTCAAATTACCAGCAATTTAGCACATCTTTCTAGCAAATCATCAAACAGGCTGAAATAATTTACTTGCAGCCTTGGAGAAAGAAACCTTTAATCAAATGTACTTCTCAGAGAATGGCTACGACCTTGTTTGTGGTTATAGTTTATTTAAAACATAGGCAAGAAAATCTTTGCCATTTGTTGTGGTTTTATTGCTGCAGAATATATGAGTACTTGTGTACTGAAGTATTGTTTTTGAGAGTATTTTCTTCCCAGGGATTCATTAAAAACTCCTTGTTAAAATGTTCCACATGCTTGGCGCACTGTAGCAGCTAAATACAGTATACAGTCAAATTAAAAGCTATACACCCTGGGAGACAACTTCAATTTTAAAAAAGGCAAGGCCAAGGAATAAAAAAGTTCAATGAAGGGTAAAAGTGAAAAGTTAAAACACATAATTAATTAATTTCTGCAATCTGCTTATTATATCTACTCAAACATACTGAAGCAACTGTAGGAGGTGAAGATTGTAAAGGAAAAGGGAGAGACATTTATCACCTCCTTTGTTAGCAAAGCAGAAAGCCCTCAATTAACTTCATCTGAATAATGGAGGAGTTGCATTTAGCACTCACTCCTTGGCTAAACCAAAAGGATGAGTCACTTCTGAGAATGGACAAACAAAAAAGGGGCTTCTGGCATTTGACAACAGGTCATGTTTTAATTGTCAGAAAAGTCCACAGTAATACTGTAGGAGGACACACTTAAAAAGCTCTGATTATTCAGCTGTTTCTTACAAATTTTAAGTTTATCTGGATCAGTTTTATATCACATTTTGTAATGGAGACCTAAAATCTTTTTTCCTACAGAAGGGAATGGTAAAAACAAAGCAAAACTAAGGCATAGGGAGAAATGACCTCCCTGATTTCATTAATCCAACACCAGAGGATTAATGCAAAGCCTACATACTTAACTATTCAAGCAGTGTCTCATTTCCATGAATCATGTTAAATTACAATATACAGGGAGTTGTATGACCTGACTTTATATTTTTATTCTAATGCTACTTGGAATTGGTGGCAGCAACATTGCAGACATTCGTGATCTCTAGGGAACTGGGACAAATAATCAACTCACAGGTCACAGGTTCTGCCCAGCCTTTACGCAGATTGGTGGAGATTCACTGGGGAAAGTACCCCTAGCTCTCTTTTCTCCATGGATCGGGGAGGTAGAGTTGTTATGCCTACTCTCTAAAGAGATGGCAGGGACAAGGATGAAGTGATCACAAAGCATTTCCAGGTCTTGTTACTCTTGTAAGTGCCTTGCAGAAGGAACTGGGTTGGATGGGATATCAGGATCAAAGAAGTGCATAGCAAAGTACAGGCTAATTTATACTGCCTCTTTGGTAAATGCAATCAGCTAAAAAGCTACTGATAAATGCCATTTGTTCAAAGCTAGCTTATTACTTTTACATTACTCTCCAGTGCAGTCATACTCTGAGCATGGAAATCAGCCATCCATGCAAATGTGAATGTCTAGTGTAAGCGGCTTGTCTAAACACTGTCTGTAGTCAAAGGACAGCAACACGCATCTTCAGTAGGCAATTCATCCTAGCTGAGCCACAAGCCTAAAATAGCTTGGATGAGGACTTAGACGACTCTCTTAATTTGGACATCTTACTGTTGTATAAATTTTATTAAATGAGATGACTTCTACTCCAAGTGACAGCCTGAGGAAACTGGTGAACTTTTACAACAGGTGAGGCCAGTTCTAATATTGCTGACCCCAGCTGTGTTGAGGTTATCGGCCTAGCTGAAATACTGCAATGCTAAAAAAGAAACAGTAAAAAACATGCACAAATACTGAGATAGTTTATAGAAACTGGTAAGTATTCTTATATTTTCTGTGGCTTTCAAGATTTAGTGTTCATGTGTTGTTGTTTTTTTGTTTGTTTGTGTTTGTTTTTTGTTGTTTTTTTTTTTTTTTTTTTTTTCTGGAAGCTTTAAAATCTAAAAGGCAGAAAATCTTTTATATTAACATGACTCTAAAATGTTGGGTTTTAAGTAAAAGTAAAAGGAAATTTCTACTGGATTTTGAGCACAGATAAAATTACAGTATACAGTGACAGGGATGTGGAGAACGCCCTTAGACATTTCTATGTTCTGTGTTAAAACAAGATCACAGAATTACAAAACCACAGAATTCTAGGGTTTGGAAGGGACCTCAAGAGATCATCGTGTCCTTCCCCCCCCTGCCAAAGCAGGTTCCCTAGATCAGGTTGCCCAGGTAGGTGTACAGATAAGCCTTGAACATCTCCAGAAAAGAAGACTCAACAACCACCCTGGGCAGCCTGTTACAGTGCTCCATCACCCTTACTATGAAGAAGTTCTTTAAATCAATAACGACTTGTCTGTTGACACAGAGTATGCTCAAGCTATTCACTCCAGCCCTGTAATCTATTTCAGAATTATTCAAAAGCCTCTGATCCTGCCAACACCATCACTTTTGTAGATATCTGCATCTGTGCAAAATTTCTTCTAAACTCGATGTCTCTCAGCCAGCACAAAGGATTGACCTTGCAGGTGAGATGGGTAGACAATACTCCTGTCCTAGCAAAAAAAATTTAAAGGTGTTTCTTACTGCATATGATCATTGTTATAACTTTTTTTTTTTTTTTTTTTCATTGAGAACCTCCTGAACCAAACACTTTTGTGAAACCATCTGACCATCTGCAGCTACAAATCAAATTTCCAGTTTCATGTAGATAAGGGACATAACTGAGTTACCCGAAACAGGTAAGCTGAAGTGCTTCCCTTGTAACAAAAGAAAAGCCTTTTTATATTTTATGGTAGTTCAGTTGGGAGAGACCTAAAAAGGTCATAAAGTCCAACTGCCGCAGCAGTTGTCCACAGCATCAAGTCCAACTCTCACAGCAGCAGAAAAACATTAGAACTATTGTGAGTATGTCAGAGGAAAGGGAATTAATCCCTTCACCATTGCTATATTTCTCCAGAAATCTGATACATTTTTTAACTCGGTTTAACTCTCTGACATGATGGGACTCCTTCTACTTGCTTTAGCACTGCTGTAACCATTTCCTTAGAAAGCCATTGCACAAGCCAGCAAAGCTTTTGCTGTCAAGTTGATGTGACCTTCAAATAAATAAATGCCAGAATTTTATTGCACTTGACTCACCCTCCTTTTCTTTCCTCCAAGGATTAGGTGTTGAGGCCACATTTAGGAACAGGGATTTAGGTTTTGATCTAAAGGAAAGGTGGCCATAGACTTCAATAGATGCTGGATTAAGTCATCATCTCATACCTGTTCCTTTTAGTTGCTTGACAGTTAAAGTTGATGTGAAATATCCTAGTGAGGCAAAGTTTGTAGGAGAGAACAAATCAACTTCTCTAGGTCTGAAACAAAAATATATGTTGTAATAGAACACTGAAAAGACAGAAGTGATGGAATTGCAATTTTCTTTACTATCAAGATTAATGCTACAGAGATTCACCTAAAGGTAAATAAGACTGTGTGTGTGTGCTTGCTTTCCTTTTTCCACTGAACCATGAGGCAAAAATAGGAAAAAAAAACTGAAGGGAGAAGTCTAAGGACTAGCAGGAAAGGGAACGTATCTGTCACAGAGATAGCTGGGGTTGGTTTTCTGCTGTGTTTTGCAGTCACTGGGGCAGCCAGGTGAGGTGACGGTCCCCAGTACTCAGCTCACAGCTAGCTCAGTTCTGACATGATGGATAGCTGGGCTTTTCAGCAAGGTCAAAAGAAATTTCCATAGCACAGATGGGAAAAATGCCGAGAGGCTGCTTCATTGCAAGCCATTTTTTTAAAAGTCACACAGGGGAAAAGAATGATTTATCCAGGTGGGATGTATTTCTGCAGCATGATTTCTTGTATCTGGCCTGAGCTGTATTGCTCACCTTTCAGAGCAATAGAAAAGGAAAGGCTATGCCCAAAGCACAAACTTTGTGAGGACTGGGTCCTAAACATCTTTCTGCTTGGTAATGAATTACAAGTGGATGGAAGCTTACTAAAGCTGAAGGGACATCAAGACCAAGAGATTAGTGGTATATTTGACCTTTTCTGTTCATGCTGTCTTCCCCAGGCAAATTGTAGGATTTGAGGTTTGAAGACTTTTGTCCTTAAGGCATTTAGCTTGTTATAGTGCCAGAAGAGACAGGTACTGGTCAATCTGTGTGGCAGCAGGAGGAAAAGAAAGAGAAATGGTGTTGGGAATGCTCCTGCTGAATCTCTGGATTTTAAGAAACAATCACTGAGCCTCGTTTCCAAAAAGTCCTTCAATTTCAAGAGGTTCACATAACACAAACTCTTACGTGTACCACAGTATGGGAAACTTTCATCCATTACACAGATGCCAATGATGGTAGAAAGCAAGACATGGTTGTCTATTCTATCCTATCTTCTAAGAAGGAAGTTTTCCCTTCTGTCATCAAATGCATTTAACTAGAGAAGTTGAGCAGTATAAAACTGTGTGTTAGGGAAGAAAACACGGGACGGTTTGGGATTTACCCCTTCCCTCTTTGGAAATAAAACATAAAGAAGATTCCACACATCAGTTTAAAAATGGCTAAAGAAGTACATGGAGACAACCATCAGATGGTAGAAAATGCAGAATAACTTTGTAAGTTCTTAAACTCACAGAATATCCTGAATTCGAAGGGATCCATAAAGATCATCAAGTCCGACTCCTGGCTCCACACTGGACCACCCAACAATCAGACCCTATGTCTGAGAGTCTTGTCCAAGCAATTCTTGAACTCCAGGCTAAGTGCCATGTCCAGGACCCTAGGGAGCCTGTTCACCCTCTAGGTGCAGAACCTTTTCCTGACACCCAGCCTGACCCTCCCCTGTCCCAGCTCCATCACGTTCCCTCGGGTTCTGTCACTGTTCCCAGAGAGCAGAGCTCTGTGCCTGCCCCTCCGCCCTCCTCATGAGGGAGCTGCAGGCAACCACGAGGCCTCCCCTCAGCCTGCTTTTCTCTGGGCTGAACAAACCATGGGACCTCGACTGTTTCTCATATGTCTTGCCCTCTAGACCCTTCACCATCTTAGTAGTCCACCTTTGCATGCTCTCTAATAATTTTATGTCCTTACAAAGGCTAACAACAAAAGATCCTGCATTAGATTTGTACCCCACTAAGTTGTATCACTGATATTATATTTAAATAACAAAATGACCACCTGACATTCAAAAATACACAGGGCTCAGCAGCTCTTAATAGTACTCATTAGTTTTTTGTTTGTTTGTTTCCTTTTTTTTTTTTTTTTCCTTTGGAATATTTTAGCATTAAGATAAATCCCATGTAAATGAACGAATGAAAATTGAAGTGTGCTATCACAGAAGTACCATGACCTATTTCTGTTTTCTGAACTCTGATTCTCTCACTTAGTTCCTTCAGAATACTTCCCAGTTTACAACATATGCTTCTGAAAGTTATTCTTGAAAAATATTATCAGGATCAGATACTGGGATAATTCTTTGTCTGCAGTAGCTATCACATCAATTAAAACCAATCCACTCTGCCCTAGCAGGAAGAAAAAAAGAAAAAAAGAAAAAAAAAAAAAAAAAGAATAAATAGCAGTTTGCATACTAAAATTCCAGATGGTATCTGCAGTTTGTTTTCTAGTTTCAGATGTTTGCCTTAGGCCTGCGATAGCCACATCTTATTGTGTGCTTTCACTAGTGACCATTAGGTACAGTGAGTACCCAGGCAGTTCTGGTCTTTGGCTAATTATTGCCACAAGAAAAACCTAGCTCTTGTAGGCTCTAGCTCTCCCACTTGTGCGTAATTTATGTTAGTGCACAGAAAAAACCTTGAGTTAAATAAGAAAAAAAGTCTATATTTTTCAGGAAGAAAAAATAATTTTCAACACGTGGGGCGAGACCCAAGAAAACAATAAGGTCACTGGGGCTCTGGCAAAGTCACTATACGGTTGTGAGAGGTACTGAAATATCCTGAAGTTCTTTTATTGCTTTCTAAGGTAAAAGATTACATTTATACCTCCACTTCCAACTTTCTTGTGCTACTGCTTCTTCACTATAACAGTCACAAGAAGCTGCATGCCTAAACAGCACCAGTGAACAAGGCTTACAGGACCTATTCTCAGCTCCCATCTTGGTTTGCTGAGCGAAGTCAAGCAAGTCACAATTAACTGCCTGATTATAAATTAGGTGTTGCCACACCTGCCCTGCAGGGGTAATGTCTAGAATAATTGGCATTAGAAAAGAACATGAGGATCTTTGGATGAACACTCTAATTTTACTGCCAAGTATTGTTAAGGATAATAACAGAAGGGAGCCTGAACAATCATGGTTGAATTCACATGCATTTGACAATCCAGCAAAACAAAGTTCAAGGGTGTTCAGAGCTGGAGTTTTGGATTGAAAGGAGCCCTGATGAGAAGTAACTGGGGGTGTTGGTAGATGAGAAGATCAACATGAGTCAGTAATGTGTGCTTGCAGCCCAGAAACCCAACCGTATCCTGGGCTGCATCAAAAGAAGCATGGCCAGCAAGGCAAGGGAAGTGACTATCTGTCATCTGAGCTAGAGAATTGTGCCCCGAATTTTGTTATAATATATAGATTTGAATTGGTAGGTTTTATTGTTATTATATTCTATTCTTTCATCTTAATTTACCACCCAGGTGGCATTAGTTAACTCCAATCTGCATTTTTCAGTGTGACGAAGCTAAGGCAAAATAATAATAAAAACAAAAATGTCCACAGCTGTAGTGTAGTGTAAACACAGCCTTCCAAGGAGTCTTCCTGAACTATTAGCAGTGAGTTTTATATTCTGTAGGAAAAATTCTCCCTTTATCAGGTGGTGATCCTGCTTAACCACATTGCTGGACGTTACCTTTTTGATATAATGCAAAAACACTGCCCTGGCTTCTGTGCTAGTTTTGAAATAATGATGCTCCCCACAGTCACAGAAGTCTCTATATCTGAAGCCATGGGAATCTGCCTATTATGGTAAAAATCAGTAGGTAGTCTGTAATGGGATACCTGCAACTTTTTAAATAAAGGACTTGATTTGTTTAGTCAATAAAAAACAGAACTCAATAATATTCGGCCACCATCCCTGTCGCACTTGGAACAGAGGAATGGCACATATCACAACATCCAGTAATCTTGTGTTTAAATTCTGTACATTCAACAGCCTCTAATATGTCCTAGTCTTCTGACACACAAAACAGTATGCCAAAGGCATCGGTGGATTGTAATCACAGAAGGAAAGTGATGAAAGAAGAGAAAACACTGGGGATATGTCCCTTTGCAAGCAAAAATGTAGTGACAGCCATGAAAAGTTAAAACAAGAAAAAGACAGAGAAAATCATATCTGGTAAAAGTACAAAAGGATATGCAAGAAAAAAACTAACACAAAAATCCAAGTAAATATGGCAACCTTCCAGCTCTCAGCAGGAGAACAATTCAGAAAGCATCATAGTAAAGAAAAACACGTTACTTTGGGTAATTTTTTTTTGTATGTTTTTGTGTATTGCCATGGTTCTAAATACAGGAATAACAACATGCAGCTATTCATGCAAAAAGCATATTTGACTCAGCTTTGCTTTCTAACATTTTTTTGTTTTACAAGATGAGTTCAAGAAAGTAAAGTGAAATAAATTTTAAACTACACCAGAACTGAGAGAGAAGCATATAGATGATTCAAAATGACATCTGTGGCACCCCAAGAACTGCCACCAGCTGTGGTGTTTCAAACATAGGAATCTGAGGGGTCAAAATCTGCCAAAGGCCAGAAGCTGTATTAGCTGATGGAAATCCAGAGTCTATCTGGATTAGACTGAGCTAAAAACCTGTTTTTGTTTCTGTTGTTGCTGTTTGTTGTTGTTGATGTTGATTTACTATATCTCATATCTCTCTAGCAAATGGAATATCTTTTATCTCTGTTTTGTTTTTCACACATGATATACCATGTAGTATCTCCATGTCTCTATGCGTTGTTTTTTTTTTGTCACAAACTGAAACAGTTTTCATTTGCATTGATCCGGTGTGACTACTAATGTCACCAAGAAAGAGATGAGACAAAATGGTCATTGTGTGGAATGATACCCTACCATGACATTTACAGGTCAGTTATGCATCTCTGGGATTCAGAAACTCTAAATTCTAATCCTAAATCAAACAAAATAACAACACAGATTGGCTGTTTCTTCTAACTGGTGTGTAAAAGTCAGGGAAACCACCAGAGAGAAATTTTTATTTAGAGCTTGTACTTTAGAACTGTGAGCATTGGACCCATAGTTCTTACTGTCATCTTCAAAATAATTCCCGTGGAGAAATAATTAGTATGATAAAGACAGAATTTCTGCTTGTTTTGCAATCACATATTCTTGATAACGCCTCCTTTTTCTTTTTTTTTTCTTTTTTTTTTTTTTTTTTTTTTTTAATCTTTTTGTATTTCCACTCAAAAATGCTTTGTTGAATTATCTTTCAAAAGAGAGGAATTAACTCGGGAAAATGGGAAGTCAGAAGGTTTTCCAGGGCTGGGACAGAGAGTCCATTATGAATGTCTGCAGGGCCTTCCTGACGAGTGTGCAGGCTGGAGAATTTCATCCTTATCTAAACTGTTTCCAGATTGACAAGGGTATCTTGACATTTCCTGTAAGGACCTGGCCACAGCCTAGGTAATGACTGTTGAATTATTTTCCTTTTAATTGAAATTTAATTGAATACTATGCTGATAAAGTACATGATTGATTATTGCTTCTTGCTTTTGTGCCATGGGTACACGTGCTCTGAGATTCTCTGGCTTGCTAAGCAGTTCTCCTGGCTGACAGCGCCAGTGTGACATTTTCCTTAACCCTATGATTTATCCTTTTGAATGGTCTTTCCAGAAGCCTGTGCACCATTTAAAATCTGCTTTTTTGCTTTTTATTGTTTTAAAATACTATAAGCAGGGAAAGAGTGTAAATGATCGTGTAATCAGGGAGGCAGTGAGAACTTAAAGGATCTTTTCTCCACTTCCTACATGGTCTACATCAGTTATTTAGGGCCAGGAACACAAAGTCATTTAGGGCCAGGACTTGCAGGTATCTAGCCCCAAATGGATCTTTGAACACTAGGTGTTCAGACCACATGATGGTCTTGGAAGGTCCCTTCCAACTGAACTATTCTATTCTATTCTATTCTATTCTATTCTATTCTATTCTATTCTATTCTATTCTATTCTATTCTATTCTATTCTATTCTAATCCTATCCTATCCTATCCTATCCATCTTCAGTGAGCTGGCAAACATATGGAACACAACTAGAGAGTTAGCCCTCTCAGAAGTTTTTGGGGGGGCATATGCATGATTTACATATCATACCAAATTATTTGTTTACCTCTGTGGTTTATGTGAGATACAGAGGAAGGCAATAAGATGGATGGAGGTATATAATTGCTTCCCAAGATGGAAAATTAAATACACTAGAATTCCTTAGCATGGAAAAAAGCACTTAAAGGAGAAATTTAGAAAACTACGAACAACATGAAGGAAAGTAAATAGGGAAAATTTTATTAATTTACACAGACAAGGAGGGCCCAAAGACATTAACAGGCAGCACATGTTAAATAAACTAAAATTAATGAACTGCAGAAATGATTGCCACAGGATGGAAAAGAGGCTGAAAATAGAGATGGATTTTTAACAGAGAATTGCAAAATACCAAAAAGGAAGGTATTTCAAGGCCTATTAAACAGAATCTTTGGATTCAACATCTGTCTCAGAAAAAACCCTGATCTACACATGGACTAAATTTATATAATTTATATTCATTACTGAGGGGGTGTAGTGAGTAAAGAATATTCCTGGATGTCTATATATATATACACTTTTTTTTTTTAACTCCTTCATAAATATTTTTCAGAATGGGACTGGACTTTCAAAGTAAGCAAAGTGAAAGTGTTGGCATGCATGTCTGCACTTGCATTATATCCAGTGTAGATGCAGTCAAAACAATGACTAAAATGTGGAGAGGGATTCAGCTCCCACATCACAGACACTTTCACTGGATGTGCTAAGTAACTGTAAACTCTGGAGGGTGCAATTCAGTTATCTAAGCACAGGTTAGTGGTGTCTTAGAGGTCCTGTGAGTATAGGCTGCTTTCTAGCTGTTCCTTCTGGAGCAAATGGGTCTCCAATAGGACCTGTGTCATGTCTGACAGTCCCATGCAGGTTGTCTATGACCTATGGATATAGGCTCCTTGTGTTTAAACATATAATTAAGTCTTGAATTATTTTTACTGGCTCTTGTGAAAATAACGATAGTGGAATGAATTAACCTTTAGTTTGATTAACCATTACCATTCCTCTGTTTTCCTCTGACTCCACTTCAGAACAATAAAATGGATAATAAAGTCATTTTCCTAGGCGTTGTGTATAATGCTCTTTGGGCCCGAATCTACAGTGAAGGTCCTATAATAAGGCCCATATCCATACAAGTAGGTATTCCCAACAGCAAGAGTGAATCACCTAAAAGCCCTAGTAGATGTCACCCCAGTCATGGTTATGAGCAATATACCCCATATCATATGCTCATCTAGCAGTTTAGATGTTGAATTCCCCTCTTTGCCAGGAAGGTTGGAGACAAACACTGCTAATCTGGCTCTGTGCAAATGACTAGTGATATGGGAACACAAACCAACTGTGGTGGAGATGTGTCTTAAAATCTCAGTAGGATGTCAGTATCTATACTGCTACTGTTTATTATGGGAGAAAACACAAGGGGGACACGTTTTTAAAGGCTGTCCCTTGTGTTTGTTTTTTTTGTTTGTTTGTTTTTGTTTTTTTTTTTGTTTTGTTTTGTTTTTTTTTTTGTTTTGTTTTGTTTTGTTTTGTTTTGTTTTGTTTTTTTTTCCAAATTGTATTATGAGGCATTTGCTTTCGTGTAGCTTGTTCCTTCTGTCACATGCATTTGATAAACTGGCCCTAAATCCAGAATAACTTGTCACAGGAGAATCATTTAGCACATGGGAATTTCACAAGAACACTTTGCTGGCATCATCTGTCCTATGAGTACCCATGTACCCACATTTCCTGGCATGCTACCTAACAAACTAGGAAACCAGTGAACACCAGCTGCAGCATAAATCCTCTGAAGGCACTGGCATTCCTCAAAATCAAAGAAAGTCTTTAATTTATCTCTAAAACAAGCTCTAACTTATTATCTGATGATTGAGGGGAAAAAAAAAAAAAAGAAAAAAAAGATGGTTTTGAGTCACAAAGTTGAATCAAGTAGCATTCCACTTCCTGAGTCGCATGAAGTGGGGTTGGAAATCAAAGGTTTGTATCCTGGCATATAATAGAAACCGAAACATAAATCTAGATTTTCTCATCCTTACTTTGTTCCTAAATGTTTTCTCCTCTTCTAACCATGCTTCTCTCCCATCCCAGTAAAATGTATTTTATTTAACCACAGTATGAATATAGATCAACTTAGTTTCTTTTCTGCATGATAGAACAAATCATATTTTTAATAAAATACACACAAAAAGGAGTGCAACAATATAAAAAAGAATACAGTTAATAGGTCAGACCATCATTTATTTTTAAATCTGTATAGTTTTGTTGTCTGCAGTAGCATGTTCTTGATTGATACCAGCTAATAATTTTGCCCCTTCCATTTAAATTTTAAAGGAGGTAATGGAAATATTGAACTCAAAGCTTGATCAGATAGTGGAACAATTTGCTTAATGAGATAATTATGGCTCCACTATGACCTTCCAGGAAAGCTGAGCTGTGTTTACAGTTAAATGAATGCACAGGCTGTCCTGATCAGTGCAATGAACTGAGCTGAATAGCTCAGGAGTTCCAGCTCTGGGGTGTCCAAATGCTGCCATGAGGGCTATGTGTGCATAAATACGTGTGTGGAAGCTTGCACTCCCCACCAGCGCTCTTATCAGGCACCTTGTTTCTACAACCAATAGAACTGCTGCAGTAATCGCCATCCCCATTCTGCCTACGTTTCATTACATCCCTTTCTTTATGCAGCAGGGAATAATTGGACTTAGTAGTTGCCGTGAAACCAATTTTTGCTTCTTTTCAACTAGATCCAGCTTCCTGTGTGGCTTCATGCCATCAGCAGCTCATTTGGATGCCTTGGATCATTCAGGAGAGGCACACTATTCTCCGCAGAAGTACTACTACATGCAGGATATAGTTGTGGCGCTCCAAAGCGTACCTCAGGAATTTCCAGGTTTGTAGCTAGCCCCTGTTTAGTACTGGTGATGTTAGTTGGATGTGTTGACTTTTGTACCTTTATACTTATTGACTATTTCACTCAGTGCTTGTGTGTGAGGAAGGGCAAAGGATAATTTTAAAAGTGTTTTCCTTACTGTTGCATAGTAGATGAAAACAGGATACTAAGAAATTAAAAGGACACCTAGGTATATTAACTATGGACAAACAATCAGAGAAAGGAAAAAGACTTTTTATTGGTTGCCTTCCCTACTGACTGGCACTCTCTCCTGATCTAAATTCTTTGGAATTGCATTTTTACAAAGGCTCTGTGAGAGAAGCTAAGTCCAAAGGGATCTTATTAATGCAGAGTAATTTTACTTTAATATTGAAAGCAATCATAATCTTAGATACTGTCTATAATTATATGTGTGATGTAGCAGTTTTCTGTAATCTTATTAGTCCAGAATAACTGGTTTGTAATTCTTTTTATTTAACAGTCTGCATATACACTTCTTGTTGAAGAGCAGCTATGTACTCCCGTGATGCTTCTGTGTCCCAGATGTTACAAGGAGCAGAGTCTGGGAACTGGGAACATTTATAGGGATCTAGAAGCAAGAACCCAAATATACCAGAATAACAATTTTTAACTCATGGACAGGCTAAGAATATTATGGAGAAGGAGGAAATCACTTATTTTCAAATACAACATAAAGCTTAAAAAGCAATCTCATGTTTAGTGTAGTTTATTTGCTTTGTTTAGCATTTTTATGGCTTTTTGACCATAAACTGTTCCTTATATTTAAGTTTATATACATGTATAATGTCAGTTAGGGAAGCTCTGGCACACATAGGTATAAATTCACTTAGACACAATTCTTCATGGACGTGTCTTCTTATTGAAAAAAATTGTTCCTGCCCATACCAGAAATATACTACAGACAAAATAAACATGTCATTGGGTGATGATTGATGATGTCACTTACACATTTATTTGTATATATATTTTAGTATACAGATATGCACACTCTACAAAATACCTTACCTATAACAAATTCAGAATAATCTTTTTTTTTTTTTTTTTCAAACTTTTCATAAAACACTTTAAACTTGTTAACATGTCTTGAAATTTGTTGTTTCTTTTCAGTTCTCATTCTTTTTTCTTCTGTCCTCAGCAAGGTAACTTCATATGTGACAATCAGAAAAAAATTGAGATACCACCTGACTGTGCTTATCTCAGTGTGTGTTTTACCTCGGTGGAAAATAAATCCCTGCAAAAGGCTGGTCCTCTTCCAGGGCTGGTTTAATGATCTGGTTCAGGCCACCCAGCTATATGACTTGATAATCTTGACTAGTTAAACTATCACTTCCAAACAGACCTACAATAGCTCCTTTGGTTTATGTAACAAATACAGAATCAAGGCTTAGAAGTTTTGCAGTAACATGCAGGCACTGGAACAGGTTGCCCAGAGAAACTGTGGATGCCCCATCTCTGGGGGTATTTAAGGCCAGGTTGGATGGGGCTTTGAGCAACATGGTCTGGTAGGAGGTGTCCCTGTCCATGGAAGGGGTGTTGGAATTAACTGATCTTAAAAGTCTCTTCCAACCCAAACTATTCTATAAGTCTATGTTCTTATCTAGTTTGCCTGTGACAACTAAAGACACAGCTGAAGGTGGAGGAGAGGATGTCCTTGCATAGATGGCCCCACAATACAATAGACAGACACAGCCCACAGGCTATACTCCTTTCCCTATCTGATATTTTAGTATTTCATACATGATTCAGACCTTGGGCTTCCCCTTCTCCCCTAAATTATTCTGGTTTGCACACAGAGCCTGAAATACTGTGCAAGTTCTACCCAACTTGGAGTTTAGAGTCCCAACATTTCACTCCTTTTAGTGGAAAAAGCTAAAATTTTCTGAAGAAAAATCTCTCAGCCCCTCTCCTTATCCACACTAGGACAGCTGTTGGACTGAAGCCAAAGGTTCAGGATGGCAGATAACAGCTGAGTAACACTGCAGACTGCTGGAAGGCATGGTATTGTTATGAAGTTACAAGGGCAGCAGACAGCAGCAAACCTGAATGTCACCTGCTGCTTCGGACACACATGTAAAAGGGAGCAGATCTGCAGCTGGGACTGTTCCTTTGTCTTTTGTCTGATAGCCAGAGATACTCCAAGGATGTAGGATATAGGATTTTTGCTCCTAGCTGAATTCTCAAACCACTCATTTATGGAGTCTGCTTTCTTCAATCTCGATTGCTCATACTAGGAGATATGCTTCCCCCAGAATTATTCTGATTAAAATAACCAACCAGCAAACAAACCTGAAAATATTATCTTTTCTGATTTAGGCAGCTGTTCTCAGGGGAAGCTGATGTGCTCTGGAATTCTTGTCCCAACCAGACATGTACCCAAAATGCCTAGGTTAGGAGTCAAGATCTCCCAAGAGCTCTGTATAAGCTCTGATGAGAAACAGCAGATCTATGGGTGACTCAGCATAGACACAGAATAAATTACTTGTAAGTACTTTCTTGACTCTTCAAGGAGCCTGGACTGTCTTAGCTTTTAACATTGTTGCTTCTGAGAAATACCTGCAGTTTGCAGGGATGAATGCATCTTTGTATGTATGGATATGAGTCCTCAAGAGGGGTGAGAGCTCAAACACTTGCTTCTGATTGGCATTTCCCACTGTGCAGGTGGCTCTTAACTCAGCAACAGAGGCAAAGCATCACCCTCGAGAGGTGCTGAGCATGGATTATATAGAGAGCCCTGGTACCCTGGTGACATACACACTATTCAAGTGGGAAGCTTCATTGTGGAGATGCTATTTTGGGTGTCTGAATTAAATGTTCTGAATCTGTCTATCTAATACACACACGCACACACACACACCACTTTGCATCTTGCCAGCATGAAATTTAGTGCAAAAACAACCTGAAAAGGAAAAATCAAAGGCCATGAAAATTGCTCCATCATTATAATATAGTAGTTGCATTTCATAAAAGTTATGTTGCCCTGTTACTATGGTAACTACATTTAAGTCTTATTACTAGGTGGAACATGTAAAACAACTGAATTTATAGAAAGGAGTCGACCCTTAATTTTCTCTTTTTTATGTCTGGATATTATGCAAAGTGTTATAAACATTTATAAGTATTTAACTTAATCAGCAATGCCTATGAAACCAATTAGCAGGAGCATTCAGGTACAGGGCATGAATCATAAGATTCATTCTGTGAATGAGGGTGGGACAAGAGGAGTATGGAGGAGTGGGAAATATTTCTTTCACTGTTTCCACAGTGATAAGTGATGTTTGGTTTAATAATGTATCTCCTTCCACAAGGAAAGCAACTTCCCTCATTATTTGCCTTTTGTTGCACTGTGCAGGAGTCCTCTCTAGCTTGCCCTGAAATGTTGCTGGGTTTGCTGTTAGAAAGAATGAATGTAATTGGAAAAGAAAGGGAACATTTGCAAATAAACTACTGGGGAAAAAATTAATCTATTCCATTAAATTTTGGCTAGTTTAAAAGCAAAAACACAGCATCAAAAATTCTGTACAAAGAAAAAGAATGAGGTTTCACACCTTTGAAGAGTGTCAGGGTTTAGGAAAATGTTAAGTGATGTAATGATTGTGTGCTGTTCATGTTCCCAGATATGTGCCATATAGTGTCCAAAATTTACACTAAAAATGTGTTTACACATGACTAAATTAACTACAGTCTAATCAGGGCTTAATCTGTGGCCATATTAGTCAGTGGACAGACTCACGAATTTGAGGAGAAAAAAGAATAATTTTATGGTGTCAGATTTTCTGCAGGATGTGGGTCAAAGGCAGTGCTCACTATTTCTGTTAGGTACATCAACATTTCTTACTATCTTTTCCTTAAAACATATAGTTTAAAGCTGAAGTTTCACATCTTTCAAGCATCATCTATCATAAGACTTCCAGATAACTCTTCTAGCCATCTAATAAATACCTGACTTATTTGATAAATACAATAGTCATTTGATAAGTGCTCTCTGGAACTCCATCCACAGGGACCAAATGTTTCTGTCCCTGTTCCTGTGAAGAGTGTTTCCTCTTACCCATTTCCTCACACACTTATGAGGAACTACTCATACACAGAATGCCATAAAATCCCTGTGTCACAAGGGCTCCTTCTAAGGTCGCTCTGATAACTTGATTTGTCCAGAGAGGTTTTGGTGCCCAGAGAGGTTGTGGAGTCTTCCTCCCTGTAGACCTTCAAAAACTTCCTCTGCAACCTGCTTGTGTGGCTCTTCTGGAGCAGAGATTAGACCAGATGGCCTCCAGAGGTCCCTCCAAACCTCAACCATTCTGTGATTCTCTGATAACAGATGTCCTATTATGTACTGCTCCCTTTCTTAAAGAGGTCTGTGTTCAGCCCTGCCTTCAAAATCCAGGAGGAAAAGATAGCAGTCAGGTTCCTGAGCCCTCTGCAGCTCTGATATGTATAGGCCCCTATGTCAATAAAACAGTTCTGTTAGAAGTAGTTTGCTGTTTATGAATTCCAGTGAATTTATTCGCTAAATAAAGTACAAAAATATTGCTTCCAAAAGCCAAGCCAATCATGTTAAGAGGATGAATTTCAAATGAAAAATAATTTCCACATCAAAGATTTCTCTTAATACAAAACCCTATTTAAAACAGATCTAAGAGTAGCAGGTTGTTTGTAGTTTATTATATCACGAAGTCTTTATAGGCAGCCTATCAAGTAGAAGCTCTGGCTGCAAGTATGTATATATAATTGATACTGTGCTTGAAGAGATACAAAAATGATGAGAGTTTAATACATGTCATCTGCAGTCTCAAGTGTATTGTCCATGCTTAGTAGATGGCATGTATTTTTCAGTTGACTTCCATAGTGAAATGCAGCTGTTGGTTTATGTCAAATCAATAAAGACTTAATTACACTAAATGTAAAAGAATTATAAATAAATATAGTACAAAGTAAGTGTTTGATAAAAGTGCCTATGGTCTAGAAATGGACAAGGAAAATTTGTGGGACCAGCAAACCAGAAACAGAAACTTCCCCCAAAGCATTCCAAACCCCAAGAAAACCTTACTTTCAAATTCTCCACTATGATGAAAGCCCTTTGCTTATAACCCTCTCTGTAATGATCATTTCACATTCATACAAGTAGAAAGGAACAGATTCTCATCTGGTTTAAACTGATGCCAATCCATTAACTTTGATAGAGTTCTACCGGGTTCTGCTAACATTCCATGATAAACCCAGAACAGAGAAAATACAGTTCACGATGATGTTTTGCAAGGAAATTTTCTAATCTACAAATGTTGTGGGGTTCTGTTGTTGTTGCTGTTGTTTTCTTTTTTATTTGTGGGTTGTTTTCTTTTTTTTTTTTTTACTTGTTTGTTCATTTTTGCTTATCTGTTTTTTGATTGCATTCTTTTTTGTCTTACTAATATTTAACAGTCAAAAAAAAATAGAAATGAAACATTATAGAGAATGCATCTTCTTTGGCCTTTATCTTGAAATCAGAAGTGAATGAGGCAGACTCTCTTCAGGTCTGTCTTAATAAACTAAGCAGCACTAAAACACAGGCTAGAACATCAGGCCCATGAGCATCCAGACATCTTTAACTCATACCATGGTCCTGGTAAGAATTTTCATCTGGAAATTGTGCCTCTCCTTACGTATGTATGGTTCATATGAAAGGAAGAATCATTCAAGGACTGCTCTAAACAGGAGGAGTGGGCAAGGCCACCTTCTCTTGGTAGCTGACAGTTTAGCCATATTACACCTCACCCTCTGACCCTGTTTTAGTTAATAGCATGAGTATTGTGTTCTTAGAGAACCCCACTGACTGGTGTGAATTTCAATCTGATTCTCAGACTCGGTGTGAAATCTCAACTGTAAAAAGAAAGATACACCATCCACACAGATTGTAGTTTTAATGTTTTATAAAAATGAGAAAAGGACAGTGTTAATCTGGTCATCATTTTCAGGGACTTCTGGGGGTTGTGTAGTCTAAGCACCCCTTCGCCAAGCAGGGACAGCCAGAATTCATTGCTCAGGGCATGTCCAGTCATGTTTTGAGTATCTCTAGAAACGGAGACTCCACAACCTCTCTAAGCAACCTGTTACCGAATTTGCTGACCCTCTGTGATGGATGCACTCAACTCTTTGACCAAACTAGCAGTAATTTGGTTCAGACTCTGAAGGAAGGAAGTAAAGGCCTATACCTTGATTAGGCCATGAACTTTTCTAATTATGAATTATTTTCTGAAACTCACACAGGACTGGATTACATAGCGTGCTTTAGTGTTCATAAACCTGGAGGCCATACAATTAACACCTGAGTACCAAGACATTATTCCAAGACTAATTTATGAAGGAAAGTCATGTGTAAAAAGAGACATATGCTTACACTTTCCTTTTTACATAATCTGACTACAAACTACTACTTCATCAATATAACAGCCTGAACAATTTTTTTTTGGAGCTCTCCTTGCTAAACAGCTGGCTGCATGGTGATGTCCCCTTGAGATGGGATGACTCTCAAGGATACTCCTCGAGGTTGAGAGACCCCTTAACCAACTGCAGACCTTTGGTAAGTGACTAATATCATGCATAACTTGTACCATAGGGCATTAAGTTCTTGTATCAGTAACTTTGAATCATTATTATATCATCTGTGTAGTAAGTAATAAGTTGAACCTCACCATCAAACTTTGTAAAGTTTCACCTTTACAATATTTTTCTTCAATAAATCATTTTCACTACTACCTTTGGTGGTGATTCTTTAAAACCTCAGCAGTTTAAATCTCAAACATGACACCCTCACAGTAAAAAAGATTTTTTTTTTTCATTTAAATGGAATGTCCTGTATTTTAGTTTGAGTACCTCACTCTGGACACCACTAAGAGTATTACTCTGTATTCTTCATTCCCCCCATCAGGGATTTATATACACTTTTGGGATCCCCCTGAGCTCTCTTTGCCACACTGAACAGTCCTAGATCTCTCAGCCCCTCCTCATGCTCCATGTTCTTAATGATCTTTGCAATTCTTAAAGAAATACAGTGTTATTTACCTCATGACATTTTTATGAGGTCAGTGGCTAGACAGAAGAGATAGGGTTGCCCATAGGGGAGCACAGCTACCAGCTTTGTAGCTAAACATTCCCATGAGGCATGGGCTGAAATGAGGTCTTCCAAATCCTCAAGGAAGGAGCATGTGAGCCAAACCAATGAGACAGCTGCAACAATAAAGGATTAGCAAGAAATTTGGCCCAACCTTTTTTCCTAAGGATCTTTATGTACATGTTAAAAAACAAAAAACAAAAAAAGACATTTTTTTCAACAATTGTTCTGTCACATTTCTGACTGAGTCTTGGGCTTTTTTATAAAAACTATGTGTATACTCAGGAGAATCTCAGTCTCAGTTCTCATTTCTAAAGGTACTGAAGGCAAAATCTAGCCTTTGATATATGATATACTTTGGCCTTAGGGAATATGGCCTTACCTTTAGGCTCTTATATATGTCTCTGTTTCTCTTTCTGTGTGTGTGTGTGGACATTACCTACCTATTAGCTATAGTAGGTGCCTTAGTGCTCTTTTATTGCCAAGGGAAGGTACAGAAGGAAGCATGGTCTGCCAATGTCAGTCACACTGGATAAGGGCTTCAGTTTACAGCTCTAGTTGCTGTGAAGTTTGCAAATATGAGAAAGTGTACCCTAGGGTACAAAATGCCTCTAAATGGCAGCATTGTGTTGAATTCAGTTTCTCCACTGCACATCACACATTTCCCTAGGCTCTGCAACAGGGAAGTCGACAAAAAGCAGCAGTCACTGAGAGGACAGGCCCCATACAGAAGAGCTTCCCAAGAAAGGAGCTATGGCTGTACAGTCGGTTGCTATTGTTTCTTGCATAAGCCTAATAATGCTTTTAGTCATTAATGAGAAATCATATGTTAAATTTGTATATGTGTATGTATGTAATGAATTCTGGTATTTTGTTATTTTTAAATAAACTGAACGTAATTCCAGATATTCTATGCAGAAGAGACTACAAGAAAAAGGAACATAAGAGCATTCAATTACAATTCACTTATGCTAATAGAGTTATTCTTTTGTATCAAAGACATAATAAAGATGGAAAACATCATCACATGTCTGGATTTTAGATGTAAAGACATAAGACAATACTGGAATCAGGTGGATGACCTAAAGTAAAGATAGAACTCTTGGTAGATTCAACCATTTCTCCTTGTTATTTCCTGTGATATGGAAAATGTTGCTCTTACTCCTCAACAAAGTTCAGGTAGATCACAGCACCACAAACTATGCACACAAATGCCAAAGGCAATGATTTTGCTGGGACTATGCATAAAGATACATTTAAGAATATAACTGGTCTCTGATTAGACAGAAGAGTTACAAGTTAGAAGGGGAAAGCAAAAGGAGTTCTTCCACACTATATTTCTTAAAGTCAGTTACTTGCAAGTTTCATTCTCCTTTGTAGCATTCACTTCTGGTAGCTGTTTTTGCTTTAAATATGCACAGTTAAATTCTAACCCATGATTCTTTCATAAAAGCACTTTGATCCTTCCTGTCCTCCACAGAAAACAAACCAACTTCCCTCTTCAATTACTTGGCAACGTGAGGAAGCAGTTTTTTATGGATCATATCCCATGCTTATTCTCCCACAAATAAAAAATAAAATAATAAATTTAAAGAAGAAACACTCGGGGAGCAGAGACACAGATTATGAGGTTTAAAACTGGTGGAAAACCAATAGGAGGAATTGTACAGCTGCATAATTAAAAACTTCAGGAACTTACAGGTTTGAGGAGGTCACACCACCCCCATCATTCTCTTATCAGTTCTCCTTTTAAGTGAGAGCTGAAAATCTCCCAAGCACATTGTTTTCTTTTGGGTATGTTGGAGTTCTTTTCATATGTTTAGCTTATCAGCTGGCCTTCTTCTGGCAAGCAGCTAATAAGTTATTTCATTTTCAATAAAAATGCAGGGAATACAATGTAAAAGCTGGTGGCTGGAATCTAGGACGTGTTTCTTTCCCAAGCTCTTCAGAAATATGCTGTGCATAGTTGAACAATGACCTTAGCTTCTCCTCTTCAGATAATATTTCTTTAAAAAGGGTCGTTAGTCTAAGACTCACAAAATCATAGAATGCTTTTGGTTGTAAGGGACCTTACAGATCATCTAATTCCAACCCATAGCTATGGGCAGGGATGCCTCTTACCAGCTCAAGCAGCTCAAAGTCCCATCCAGCCTGGCCATGACTTAGAGGTCACATACACAAAAAGGCTTGGATGCCTGAAGTGTGCAATTACATCTTTTGGGTATTTGGCACAGATTGCAAATCCCTGAAGGACTGTCTAAGCATATATCCTCTCAATGGAGACACATACACAAAAATCTTTATAGTACAAATGCTAAATGAAGGTCTCCTTGTGAAAACATGTCTTAGGCACCAGCTGGGCCTCAAGAGGGATGCCTTGCTCTTACAAAACCAGAAATCCCCTCTGAGGACAGGTTTAAAACCACTTGTTCTGTTTGACAATCTTAGCAGAGTTGTGATATTGGATGTGTCATCACTATCTAACTGTTATGGGACAGAAAGTTCATCCAGCATGTTGAACTCATGCTTCCTCAGTGTCAGGGAATTGCCAGGAAAGTATAAATATCAGGCTAGCAGCCACAATGAGACGGTGAAAGACTTACTTTTTTGCTTAGTAGTTCCAACTGAGTTAAGTATCATATAATTATTATTTTTTCCTTTAGATTCAATAGGCCAATGTTTATTTTATTTTATGTTGAAGGAAGGGAGTACTCTGGAGACACATCATCCAAAGCCTCCCTGTCCAGGCAGAGTGCCTGCATGTGAGGCTGTAAAGACATGTTCATATTGTTTCTTGTCTCTTTCTTGTCTCCTGAAAACTGTTTTGTAGAAAACAGTGCAGCTTCACTAGAAAACACAAATTGTGCTCCCAGCCCAGCCCCTAGACTTTAAGATCACAGACTGAAAAATCACTTTGTCAAAGGTGGTTATTCCACCTCTGAAAAACAAAAACAAAAGAATTCCTTTGAATTGCATAATTCTACTTAGGTAAAACTACCATAGGTACCTCTACCCTTTAATTAGCTTTCTTTTGTGGAACAACTTAGAAAAGTATCTTTTCATTCCCTCTTATAAAAGAGAGAAGATGACAGACAAATCTGCTTTACTTAAATCTTCTTTGAATGATGGATATTGAATAAAGGTCTTGTCTAGGAGAAAAGATTCCAACTGAGCATTGTACTAACTAAAGGCATCACTTCAGAGTCATAATTATAACCACATATTTAAATATATTCAGCACAGGAACACAGCGTTTGACATTTGTATACTTCTGGGTATACCTACTGCTCTTTTTAAAGATAGAAACTATTCTTTTATGCATTTTTTTCTCTTACCCTGAGCAATAGGGAACCTGCTGTGGCAGGGTGGTTGGACCCGATGATCTCTTGAGGTCCCTTTCAACCCCTACAATTCTGTGATAGGCTCCAGGGCAGATGTGTTCTGCAGTGGAGCAGGGAATGGTGGTGTATAGGGGTTCCCTACACCAAGGTCCATCAAGGCAGCCAAGGGAGCCAAGACAGCTGCAGCAAGAACACCTGTGGGAGGTATGCCCATGCTGAAGAACTGCTTCACCTGGTGGCAGAGCTTCAGGAGGAGGTGGGCAGGCTAAGGAGCATCAGGGACTCAGAGGAGATCAACAGGTGTACAGGTGGTATTTTTCTTCCTCCTTCCAGTAGTGGGGATCAATAGTGAAAGGAACAGACAGGCCCAGCAGATCAATACGTGGCTATGAGTCTGGTGCCACCAACATAATTTTGGGTTTCTTGATCAAAGGAAGTTCTACATGAAACCAGGCCTACTGGCTCCTGATGGGAAGCACCTTTCTTGAGGGGAAAAAGGATTTTTGCCCAAGAGTTAGCAGGGCTGATTGATAGGTCTTTAAACTAGATTCAAAGGGGGAAAGGGACAAACACAGGTGTGCCAGTGATAAGCTATAGGACTGCATGTAAAAAATTGAGGGACTGTGTGCTAGCAAGACCCTTCAGTCCCATGAGGGGCTGGGTTCAATGAAGCACATCTGAAATGCTTCTACACAAACACACACAGCATGAGAAACAAACAAGAGGCACTAGAAGCTTTGGCCTGGTCCCAGAGCTGCAACACCATTGACATAAGCAAAACCTGGTGGTAAGAGACCTGTGACTGGTGTGTGGAGATGGATGGTCACAGGCTCTTCAGAAGGGACAGGCAGGGCAGGTGAGGTGGGGGGTGGCACTCTATGTGGAACCAGGAGTTGGACTTGATGATCTTTGTGGAACCATTCCAACTCAGGATATTGTATGATTCTATGATTTTTCCTTTGATATCTTCCATTTTGAAGTCAGATTGTGAGGCATCTTCATAATATGGAAAAGATATTTGAAGAAAAAAAAAGAAACAAAGGACTGTGTACGTCTTCTGTGCCATCAACAATACAGATTTATGATGTTCAAAATTATTTTAACCTTACAGCGAAAAGGATTGTCCTTAATTTCCATTGTTTATATTACAAAGAGACACTGTTTTAAGCACAGAAAAAAAATGCATCAACAAACAAACAAAAAACCTGCAATCTATTTAACCTGCAGGAGATTAAAAAAAAAAAAAAAAAAAGGAAAGGAAAGGAAAAAAGGGGGGGGGGGGATATATTAATATATCCATATTAATATATATTAATATATATATTAATATATCCATATTAAACAGATATGGAAAAGGATATGGAAAGGGAAGTGGTATTACTGAGGTCTCAAACGAGACCTTTTTATTCTACAATGGAGAAACCACACATTTCATATCATGTTGCTCTAATGCAGACATTTAAAATAGGTCAGAAGTTTCTACTTCTCCTAAATACCTTTAAAGAGTCAAGGTCACTCATTTATTGACATTTACTTTATAGCAGAATAAAACTATGTGAAATGGTTCTTAATCCTGAAGCCTGCCTGATAGCCTGTGTCTCAGATTGCCCTCTTACTAAAGGTTACTGTTTTTCCTGCTGTATTTCAGGTGACTATGAGACAGAAAAGAGAGGTTTTCCTATACAGTAACTGTGTCAAAATACAGAAATATCAAATTCTGCATTCGTCCTGAAAAAGCAGAAGAAAAATATTAAGCTATGTCCTTCCAGGCTTTTTCCAAAACCACACAGAGTGCTAAGCATTCTCACAAACATCAACATCAATGTAAACTGTTAAGCCATAGCAACAGAAATGCAGATCACCTGACTTGCCTGAATACTTAATTAAAAAAGTAGACTTTCCATATCATCATTGAGGCATATAGAAAATAAACTTGGCACACTTAAATTAAATACTAATAATTCTTTACTGAAAGAATGGGCTGTAGTTTCCTAATTTCTAATTTAGTGTTAGGTGTTAGATGACTGAAATTACAGAGTCAATATACCACCTTATTTCTGCTGGAAGAAAAGAAGCAGAATTCTGAAAAAAAAAAAAAAAAAAAAAAAAAAAAAGCAATTCTGATTCATTTCCCCTTGTAAATCTGTCATGTTGCTGAAATAAGAAAGAAGTAAACTCACCTCTAAAATGTCAAGATGGATTTGGAAAAAAGGAAAAAAATAATCTTTGATTAAGAAGTACAAAAGAACTCACAAATTAACACCTCAGTGAGTTTAGTCCTTCTTTAAAAGCTCCCATTTCTAAGGACACAATGTTGTTCCTTTTCCTTTGCCATACAAAAGTATATGCAACGGCATCCAAAGTAGTTACTCTATTCAGTGCTCTTCCTTACTACATCTTCCAGTCTACATGTGAATTTATAGCATATATGCCACACCAAAGCAAATGAAAATGAATTCATATTATCAAGAGTTCCATAATAAGAAAGAAAGTGGAGAGTGTAGATAGAGTATTCAGGAAAATAAACCAAAAGCAGAAATGAAGGAAACAACAATGCCTTACATGACTGCTCAGCTAGTGATTAGTGAGTGAGTCTTACTATATTTATTTATGTTGCTGACTTTCATTATGTTTTCCTGGAAGATATCCCACAGCTCTCTAAGTTTACTTAGATCTGAAATATATGAACCAAATTCACAGTATGATACCAGGAAACTAGGTCTAATTGCTTTGCATGGGTACAGTTTCTAAAACCTCACATAATGATATTTCAGCCATACGCAGCCAAAAATAAAGCATAAGAATGAGGTGAGGGTTCTTCTGTTTCTGTTTTATCAGATTGCTTCTCTTGCAGCTGTTCAGGTCCCTGGTCATGAATCTTAACCATGATACAGTTTAAACCCTGAAACAGAATGCAGCATGCATTGAAACACTTACCTGTTTGTAGTACCCAAGAGTAACTCTATTAATTTCCACATTTCCACAGTCAAAAAAAAAAAAAAAAAAAGCCTGAAGGCTACAGAAATTCCTGCGCTGCTTCCCAAACATCATTTTAATTCCTTTTCCTTGCATACCCATATCAGCTCTAATATGTACTCTAGTTCAAACAACGTTGAGTTTAAAGCAAAATATTAATACAAAAATGAACAGACATGGAAAAAAGTGTACCTATTCTGCAGGACTGCTATAAGCATAGTTCATCCTGACAAAACCTCAAAGGAAGAAGAAATCTTGAACACATATGTATATATGATGTTTGGCATAAAATTTATACTTCTTACTGCTCATTTTAAAAACTAAAGTACTCAGTTTATTTAAACTTGCTCCAAGGAGATCTCTGCTTTCCCTTAGTAAATGATGGGCACAGACTTACAAAATAAAGCCTTTTGATTGCACAAGGATCTGTATTTACCATCTGGGGAAAAAGGATGTGAAAGAGAATTAGCCTCCAGTTGTGAGCTCATGCATTCACAGTCACATGGGCATGCATCCTCCTCCTTTAGACCAAGACTATGACGGTTTTGATATTATGTGGAGCGCTCAGAAGATGTGGCTTCTCATATAACCCATGCACAGAGCTCCTGCAGATCACTGTCATCAGAGAATTGGGCTTCGCTTTAAGGGTAAAATCCAACAAGTTATATCTTCTTCTCAAAAAACATGATATCCCCCTTGATAAGGAGTATGAAAATATTATTTTCCATGCTCTCAATTAAAAATAAGGTGTATAAATTGTGCATTAACTAGCCTATCCAAGCCAGCCACCTCTCCACTGAAACAGGAATTTCCCCTCTATTTTTCTTCTCAAATAAGGGGGAAAATCTCTTTCAGTTTGAAGCTAATATTAAGAACTTAGGAATACTATCAGCAACAAATCCCTTTCCTACAAGGCTTAAAATTTAAATGTGACTTTCAAGAAAATGTATATAAAAATTATTATTTAGAGCACAGTTATCTAAACAGCAGTTTGTTTAGGCATAATGCAGTAAGGTCGTAATCATAATGAAAATATTCAGCCATGTGAATATACTTATAAATGGAATTACTTATAGGGATCTCATCATAAAACTTAATAAGGAACTGAAAAGACACCAATGATCTCTTCAAGAAATGGCAAGCAAGAGGGTTAATGCTTTAAAAACAATCTGATCTACTTGCAGTGATATTAAAAAGCCAATTCTAGAATTAAAATATATATGTAAAAAGGCAAGCATTGCCTTTAGACATAGACAGCTATGAATCTTAATTCCTGCCAGTTTTGTTATACTTGAACAAATCACAGAACATGTTCATGGAATAAGAAAAAGTTAAAACTCTGAATTTTAAAGATTTTTTAAGGCTTTCTTTCACAAGAATAAAGTCAACTACCACACAGTGGCATCTGTATTAACAAATTTCTCAACCTAATGAGGCTACTAATACAGTCCATAATGGAGTAGTGCCAGGGAAAAGATGAAAGCAGGTAATATTTTTTTTCTTCTCTACAGACTGTAAAGGAAAGTTCCATCTCCAAACATCAGTACTACTCTCATCATTTCCTACTATATCCATCCATTCAGTTCTTTTAAGGAAGGAAGCAGTGACCAGGATGCAAAGAATGAAGGATCCTCAAAGTGGTACCAAAAAGAAACAGCCACAGAGCAATTTTCCCAATTTTTTGTAATCAGTAAAACTGCAGTATCAAAGACAAGACAGGCAAAGGTATGAGGATTTTTTGTCTCCCTCCCCTCAAAGCTTCCCAAATTAATTCAATTTAGTTTGATTTTAATGGGATCTTGAAATGATATTTCTTCTTCTAGACAGGAAGAATTTATCTTGTTAAACAACAAAATGTTTAAGAATATATATTCTCACAGAAAAAAAATATATATATTAATCATAGTAAAATGAGAAATGTTTACATTCTTAAGACACTTCGCAAGGTTTCTTCTTAGCAAATAATTTAGACACTTTCTACTTTCTTTGATGCTTATACTCATATACTCATAGACCCTCCCCCATATTTTTAACTGTTTATATTATCTCTGATTAAAAAATAAATAAACAAATGTATCCAGCCATTAATAGGAATAATTTCCAGAAATGTATGCAGTATCAATTATCTGTTATGGCCTGAAATTGAAATTTATTCATTTTGAAGATAATACTGTCAGCTTTAATTAGAAAAGAGTATTCAAACTAGTATGGAACTAAATATGAAGAGTGTGTGTTTGAGAAAGAAGGACATGAAAATATGGCAACTGATGCAAACTGTTTTCATACTGTTTTTGTTTTTGTTTGTTTGTTTGTTTGTTTGTTTTTCCCTCCCCTTAATATGACAAGGTAATAATACAAGGATTTAGTAGTGTTCTGATTGCACTACTTCCTGGTAATTATACTTCTGTTTAATGTAGGGTGGAGAACCCATACTGAAAGAACAGGCAATATCAAACACTTCTTGTATGTTCTGCAATCACAGAGTTGCCTCATAAAAAGGCCTGTTTAAAGATTTGATTTTTTTTCAAGGTATTTTTGTTTTTGATTTCAAGGTAACATCCATGTTTTCTTTGATCTGGCCTTTAAAGTATCATTCTGTCTTTTAGTTCCATCATTTGTTACATCAAGGCTGGAACAGTAAACCACATCATTGCAGCAATGACTCTGCTTTCACAGCTCAAAGTAATTGGCAACGCAAATTAACCACAAAAGTCCAACAAAACTTGTATTGTCTAAAAACTGCACTAAGCTGCATATCAGAAGTAATGATAATATTAGGGATTTTGCCTGTAAAATGCATGAAATTATTCAAAAACGATGTTTCTGCTCTTGTAAACCTAGTGAAAAATTGAATGTAAAACTGAAACAAATCTGTGAAGACTAGATAATGGACTAGTTAAGGACAGAATAGTCCTTGTAGTCCTTGCCCTGTGTAGCATACGAATAATACACTTTGATGTAAGGATCAAGCTAGTCCTTCTAAAGTTTAATAGTTACTACATATTAGTCTTACTACAACAGTCTTACCAATTACATTTGGATTTTTCTCCCAGGTTCCGTGTTTTGTTAAAAAACAGAGGAGCTTGCACAGGTCGTCATTATACCACACTGCTGCTGAGTTTAGAGATGCTGAAGAGGCTGGAGGGATGAAAGTTTACCCTCACGCAATGGGGCTGTAAAGCTAAGTGGGCTTGTGCTGAAGTCAACAAAGCTGTCGGAGTAAAACTTAGCTTGAGTGCTCTCCTTAAAAACAGTGTACAAAATCTCTGAGATTTTATGCTGCCACTAGCTTTAAAAACTGAAAAATTTAGCTGAAGTGGAAATAGTAAAGAAATACTAGAAAAATGCCCTGTAGGTATTTCTTCACCCTTTTTGATGGAGTTTTGTCCAAGTAACCCTGACATGTTATTCTAAAATGAAGCCACACGTAGTTGATGTTAAATTACAGTTTGCTGCAGCTCCACAGTATTTTTGATTTTTAAGGAACCTGTTTTTTTTTCTTACAAACCTTATATAGAAATGACATCAGTCCCTTTTGAAATGCAAAACACTACGTTGAAACATTTCTGAAAACAACAAGCAAAATCTTTAATCTATCTAACAAGAAAAATCTTACCACGGATGATCCTCCCTAGTATTCTCATTCTTTTTCATTATTCTAATAATAACTTTTAATTCATAAAATAATTCTTAATTCACAAATATTTTTAACTTTAAACACATTTAATTGAGGAGTGTTTATGTGTAATAAAATGTTTGGGATCTATTGTACCACCAAAGCAAAGATGTAGAAAAGAACAACAGTTCATAGTCCATGATTAAGCCTACCATTTCATGTGCTTTTAAATGACTGAGTGACACTCTTTCATGCAGTTATAGTGACTACAGTGGAAACAGTTTATATAATACTATAACAGTTCTATCTGTTCTCTCCAAAATGATGAGCTGTTGTATCTTTCAGAATGAGACAGGTTTTTTTCTTGAAATAGCAAATATAGCAATTACTTCTGTAAAACTTCCTGTATTTTATGCACACACTTTTTTTTTTTTTTTCCATTTGCTCAAGATGGACTGACAGATGTAAGAAAGCATGCAAATGTAACAGATCATAAAATGATTCTAGTATTTCTAAGGACAGAATTCTTTATTTCTGTTGCTAAGCAAATTAAAGAACAAGGTGGCTGCTGCAGAAGCAATAAGAACATACCATTGTGCTGTTCATAGTCATGCTTGTACATCACTAGATCATTACCATAAAAAAAAAAAAGTAGTGTTATATTCCAAGAGGTACTCATTATTAAAATGGTACGTTTTGTGAGAAAAAAAAAAAAAAAAAAAAAAAAAAAAAAAACACTTGGTATAGTTGCTATATGTTTCATCTTCTTTAAATATTCTTTAGAGATAAAGGAAAAGCTCTTATGGCCATCAGTGTCTGAAATTACAGAAATATCAAAATATTTCCAATTGTTTTTCACTTCTACACATTGAAGATAGAAATAATCCTTTTTCTGCAAAAACATTATCAGTACCATTTTCTTGAAAGTAATATAAGATTTTCTTCAATTTTGTATTTGCTAAAATAGTATCAAAATCTGTAAACCTTGAATGTCACAAACATACAAACATTGGGGCATGCCCTTACAACTGCTTATTTTGACGACATAAACATTAAGGAACATGACTGTTTGGGTATTAAAAATTATTGTGTACATCAAGTAGGATTTCCCTGTTTTTTAAAGCTAACAAAAAATCAGCAGGGAGAGATTTGTATTGTATTTCTTTCACATTACACTGAAATAAAGTAATATAATCTTAATATTAGAATAATTTCATGTTGCCTGTAGTCAATGTAACTTCACTGAAGAGTATGGTCATAAATGATCAGAGATGAAAGTCTTATATAAAAAGAGGAAGGAAATGGAAGAAAGTGGGAAGGGACTTCAGTACACTTACTCTCAAGTATTTGACTTTTCATTTCTGTTTGCAAATTATATTAAATTGAGTCACCACTTTCAAGGAAAGTATACTGCCTTTACAGGAAATGATGAATATATTGAGCAGTCTAACTAGACCAAATGCTTGAATATAGACTGCCATTACGAAAAATGTAATACTTTTAGACTTTGCTGCACCACTGAAATCTCTAGTACAACACTATAAAAAATAAGTTTATGCTATTAAAAATAAATAAATTGCAGAATAATGCTACATAGTGATAGTTCTTAGGCTGAAACTCAAAATAAAGTTAACTCTTACTGTGCCTTTAAAAGGTTTTATGCCATTTCTAAGAAAAAGTGCAATGAAATCTATTACAGCGGATAACCATTACCATCTAAAAATGCATTAAAGATTATAACAATGCTGATACAGTAAGAAAAATTATAAGCCTCTGAAATTGCTCTCAAGACAAGATGTTACCCTTTTTTTCTTTCTATGGTTTCCTTCTCATCCACCCAAAAGACACACAGAACTGCCAGTGATCTCAGATGCTGGGATGCTCCTTATTACAAGACTTAACATATTCTAAAGAACAGTCTCTGGCTTCATCTCAGCCACCTCTGTTCTTCTGCAATCAGTTAAACCTTCAGGTTGGCCTAAAATAGAGATGGCTATATCACCAAAATGACATTATATTAAACAAAATCAGTTTTATATTCCTCTAAATTAACATAGTTTTATGGTTGTTGTTGTTGTTTTGTTTTTCTTTGATTTAATGTTTTGTTTGTTTGGTTGGTTGGTTTTGTTTGTTTGTTAGTTTCTTTTCTGTAAGGCTATTTAATATGTAAAAACTCATATGAATTTCTATTTCTATAGTTATAAATAAAGTCGTCATTATGACGGCTTTCAGACAGTAAGGCCATTTGACAAGGAGCATTCTAAATTTACACTGTCAATGCAAATTTAAGTGCTCCATCCAAACTGCCTATTGAAAATGTTCTTCAGTCCAAAATAAGGAACAAGGTCAACATCCATGGTGATTTCTGTGACCTCTTCCATCCTGCTGCAAATGACAAATCATTTCTAAGTCCCTAAAACTTCAGTCTAACCTTGTTTCCTTTAAAATATCTATCTTAAAAAAATGGACATTGTTTTGACTCTGAAACAGACCATATTGAAATACTGTAGAAAAGTATTGCATGTTTTTGTATGACGGTGACAACTCCCTTGTCCATCCCTGACTCAGTGCAATAGAAGATAGGCTTGCAGAAATTATTGACTCAGTGTGAAATCTGTAATTCCAGCATTGCCTTGCTACAATGGGTAGCCTTTAATAGTTAGAGAAAATTAGAATAAAAAGTGCATGCCTGGAGTCTTGAACAAAATAGGTGTCTTTCTTTCGGATCTGGCTCTTATACAGGTTTTTAGGGAACTTATAAATAGACAGAAATGTATAAGAATGTGACATACCCTGTACACATGCAGATACTTTGATCCTTCAGACTGAATAACTGTTTTGGGCATTTGCAGGTGTTCAATTAGTCACCAGAGGGAGCCCATATTATTTCATAAACACAATAACAACACACTACAAAGTATAAGAGGGGAGACAACCCTTAGGGTGACAGAGTGAGAGAATCATTGTGTTTCACACAAACACCCACATTCACCCCCACTCCTTGACAATCAGACACCGATACTTTGATATATGGTGGATTTTTCAGCAGCAGAAATGTAAATTTTGAGGAGGATGAGTACAAGCCTTCTTTTGTTGATCTATAAATTATCTTTTTTATTTGTGGATGTATTAAGGAATGCTGGCAAGTGGTACAATATATGACAATAAAGTTCAGATGCTGGTACAGCAGAATCCCAGTTATCATAGAGCCACCTAAATGACAGTAAATACGGCTGGATAATCAAAGACAAAAGAAAAGAACATAAAATTAGAAAGCCTGTCTATTAATCTGTTATAACAGGATATTGGGACAATGTAAGATTTCATAAAAGGGGTTTCAGTGGGATTTTTTTCCATGGCACTACTCTCTATCATATGGGAAAAAGACTTATGTGAATTGCAAGTAAGCTTTTTCTTTTTCTTCTAACTAGTAACTCTCTCCCCACCACCACCCATCCCCCAGCTTCTGATTTCCTTCTTCACCCTGTCAACAACAACAACAACAAAAAGATATTCTAACTCTTTTTTTTTTTTTTTTTTTTTTAAGTGTATGGTGCATCTGTAGCTACTCATTGATCCTGTTTGGATATCTTCCTTAGTTATTTCCCAGGGGAATGGTCTCAAATGTATCACATCTCACTTAGCAATATTTTCTGTAAGTTTTCTCAGTGGAGAATTCTCTGTTTTGCCAAAAAGTGAAGAATAAAAAGCTAATTTAGTAGATTTCTAAGTGTCATTTATAGTACTACAATGGCAAAATCAACTATACTTTGGAATTCAATGAATTGAGAGGTATTTTTATTAAGACCTTATCAGCTTCACATGGTACAGTAGACATTCAAGCCAGCCTTTGAGGGAATTTTGTCATTGTTATAGCCTGCATGAATTTTCCTATTTTCATATATTAATTCTGCTGCAGACATGTAGAAATGATCACAGTACTTCAGAAGTCTTTGTATTTTAGGAGTGAATCATTGGTAGTGGAGCTGTCGTCCTGCCTAATAGAAGCTATCACCCTATCTGTTCCTTCAGCCTTTAATTGCAAGGCAATTAAATTCCCTGCAGTTTGCAATATCTATATCCAGAATGAGTCATCTCATCACCTTTTTTTTTTTTTCCTTTTTTTTTTTTTTGTTTTAATTCCTTTTGCTTTGTGATTAGCAAGATGTATCTTAAGATTTCTCTGTCCCCACAGAGTTGGAGCTTCGTTCTTGAATTGCTGTTTTTCTAAGCTTTACACCTTAGTTGGTCAGAGCTTTCTTGCATCATTGCATTAAATAAATACATCTTATGTTTCTTACTATAATTTTGGAATGTATCCAGTGACACCACATGTAAAGGATGAAATATGTCTGTGACTGATAAGCACAGATTTTCTGTGAAAAAAAAAAAAAAAAAATCTCCCACAAGGCTGGTAGAGAATATCCAACATTTAATTTTAGATAGGATCTCAGACATTTGAAGAAACATTATTGCATACTAAGAAGGAAATGATCGGAAATGGTTTGGGAGTGATATTTAACCCCAGCTATGGATGCTATTAGCATGACTGTAAAGCAGCTTTATCAAAGGTGGGCTTTATAGCACAGCTATTGCATTTGCACTAAACCGAAGCTGCAAGATTGAATTGTGAGCCTGAACAGGCACACAATTTGTTTATGGTACTGATGATAACTTCGTAACCTTGATCAGTTGCTGCTGGGAGCTCCGTGCTTTGCCACCAGTTTTTACTAATAAACCTGATGCCAGAGGTACCAATAGGACAATTAACCAAGAACAAATAAGTTTACTTCCATGCTCTGCAGCACATGTCCTTGTTTTACAGATAGGACATAAGTATGTAGTATGACATACATACACTGTTCTGCCCTTATCTGAACAAGGGGCTTTCCCCTTGTTCAATGAAAAGAAAATACCCTTTTCTCAGAAAATGGATTGATTTGACTGAGCAATGGAACATATTACCCAGAGAGGTTATGGAGTCTGCCTCCTTGGATACACTCAAAAAACACCTGGAAATGGTCCTAGGCAACTTGCTTGAGGTGTCCCTGCTCGAGCAGAGTGGCTGGGCCACATGGTCTCCAGAGGTCCCTGCCAACCTTCTGTGAAATATAAAAGTACCAAAGAAAGGGGAGAAGAGCTTCTCTTGATCATATCCACTGTTAGCTAACAGCAAGTTTATCAGGTTAGGAAAGAATAGAGAAAGCAGATTAAAAGGCAGTTCTGAATTCCCCCTCTTTCAAACTTTGGGCAGTTTCAAAATTATCTGTAAGAAGCATAATATTTACAGCTTTAGAGTTTTAGAAGTGGAGTGGATATTTTTGTCCTCTTGACTCACTGTAGCCCAGGCAGCCTTTCCGTGATGGTGAACAGAGAGATAAGACATAGTGGAGAATCAGTGGTCACCCCATCCTTCACTGGAGGGGGAGAGAGAGAGCAGCATGTGGTGTTTAGCTACCTACTGGTGTGAAACCACTACAGGTGCACAGGCTTATTATTGTTGAAAGAGTAAGACCCTCTGAGAAAGATCCTCTTTCTTAGTTTTATACTATCTTTGTAATAAAGTATTTATTTTAAGGCTAGAAATTCTAGGCCACCGTGTTTGTTGACATGTGAATTGTATTTTATTTTTTTTCTTTAATTTATCTCATGTAACTTACATGCTACTTTGGAAGGGTAATGTTGACTTATGAGATGTATAATTAAGCTGGAGTTCAAGACATTTTTTCTTATTATAAGCACATAGTAGGTCAGATATTGATAACATTATTCATGGTAAGCAATTTGCTATGTTGATTTACTATGTCAATGGGACCACTTGCTGTGTACAGAATCACTCAAAATAAGTTATCAGCATCATTTATCACAGTACTTTTTACTATGATCAGTATTATGAATACAACATTATGTCAATAGCTACAATAACAATAATACTGGTATTATAACAAATGGTTGGTCTTATGCAGTTTGATAATGTTTCAGAAGTGAAATCACAGTCAACGTCCAGTACACCACAAATATATGATAAGAACTAGTCCATCCCTGAATACATTTTTGGGAGAGCAGTCAAAATGACATGCCAATAGGTACACACAAGCTTAGTGGCAGAGACAAAAATAAAATCTAGATATTCTTTTCTTGATTGCTGCTGCACTCCACCCTACTGCCTTTTCTGAGAGACCTCTGCCCCCTGAAATGTTTAATTATCCACTGAAGCTAAGGAAAAAAGGGGTATTTGTTGGGTGTTTGTTACAACTTGCAATTAATAGAGTTGGTATGTATAAAACTTTGCCAGGCTTACATTCCACAATCCCACTGGTTAATATAGTTTATGTACCTCTGTTAGTACGTCTGCACACTCAGAAACCTTCTAACATATTTCCCTTAGTATCAAATATATTGCTAACCTTTGCCAGGATAGTACTGAATTAAGGTTATTAGCTGCCCTTGCTGTTTTTTTCAGAAGTTCTTTGGCTTTAGAGTCTCCTAATCAAAAGCTTATTTCATTGCAGTTTTCTGCAATATTTGCTTCCTTTAAATACATTTTGATTCTTTCCTGATCAGTCAGCATATCTCCATCTCATCATAATATACACTCCAAAGATTGCTAGTGGCCAAACTCCTCAACGCCTTTGAGGGCTCCACAAGATGATAAATTGAATATAATAGAGTATGTGAACTTCTGCAACCTGTAGCTATATATATTATAATGAAGTAGGAGATGTGTTGATTATCACATAATACAGGTGCATTATGTACAAAATAAGCACCAAGAGACAAGAATGTGCTTTATCACTCAATATTATGAGAATGAAAGTACTCAGGTATGCATAATTATAAACTGCAAATGTCATGCTTCCTCCCCCTGCTACCACACAGAAAAATCAGCACATTAAGAAAAGAAACAATGTCCTGTGTCTTGCTGATTAGATAAACAGAATCAGAGAACAGAATTTTTTACAAGTCCTGTCTGCAGTAAAAGCATTTTTATCTCTTGGGTGTTAAGGTATAATTTTAGTTCTGATAAGATTCAAGAAAAAAATATATATACTATTAATCTAGAATAAAATGAATATCGGCCAGTAGTCTATATTGGCTGCTTCAAAAAGAAAGACAGGAAATGTATGTTTAAGAGACTGAATCAAGCAAAACATCTTCCTTGACACTGGTAGGAAAGACTCAGATTTCAATTAGACCACATCCAACAGACCCTGAACACTATAAACTTCATGTTTTTTCCATCTTGTTTTTGTTGTCCTTCCTTGAGCAACTCTTTCCACATCTGTGAAATCAAGAAGTGATGATTTTCAAAGATAATAACCCTTCAAAGTCCTTACTGATTTAATCTAAAAAACCTCCAAACAATATTCTCTTCATCTTTGATGCTATCATTTGCAGACAGGATCTTCAGGGAGGGATGTGGGAGGTGTCTCCTTTTTGTTATTTCACTGTTCTAACTATTTCAGCTGATTTCCAAAAGCTGGTGGAAATCCAATGCCCCCACAGTTCAGTTGATCATCTAATAAAGATGTGTTACACCTGCCTACTCATTTTCAGTTACTCACACTGAGAAGAACAGTTTTTTCTTTCAATTTCTTATTTTTTTTTCATTCTTCTGTCTTCTAACATATTAAAGAACTTCTTTAATGTCTTTTAACTTTATCTTAATATTCTTCAGCAGTAGTGTTTCATTATTCCCAGTTGTGCTTTCAGTCCTCTTTATAGTCCGTCTGTTTTCTCCCATAAAATTCTAACAATACAACAGATCTTTTCTTTCCTATAATTTGTAAAGCTCTGTTTTGCTTTTATTTAATTTAAAAGACATATCAGTCAGACATACTGGGGTTTAATGCTTGGTTTTGCATAACAGCATATCCTCCTTCCAAGCTTGCTCTGCCACCTCCTAAATATTTAGTTAATTTTGTCAATATTAGCTCATTCTAATAAGCACTTCCTGTTTTTCTCACTTATTATGTGGTTAATGGTATTAAATGTGACTGCTCAAAAGTTTAATTGACTAGAGTTTCTAGACAAAATATTATCCAATAACAGAAATTTGAAACTGTATTCAATAATGATTTATTTTATACAGTCTTTTAAAGTTATTTCCCTTATCAGAGCCTGTTCATCTGGCATTACAGATTTTACCCACTTTTTGGTATATCTTGAATATAGTGTTTTTCCCCCTTTATCCCTTGGTCCTTGGATGTAACAATTCATTCACAATAAATTTAAACCTTCAAATATTACTGATTTCAGATTTTTGAGAATATCCACTTTGGATAGAAGGATGATGAATATTTTCTGTCATGTTACTCAATAACGAATACATCAATCCAAACCTTCTCTTAAAATTCTCTAACAGAGCTGCAGAAACTATGCTTCGTTTACCTTCTTCTTTTCCTTTTCCTTATTGCCCATGAGAATGTAAGGAAAACTGGATGTTGATTAAGGCACAACATATCCAACAAAACTGTTTTTTCTAACAGAAATTATTCAAGGTATCAGATCTCAACTGGTAAAAGTGAGCATAACTTCATGGAAATAATATTGACTTAATATTGGCTGATGAAACAATTCCAAGTTTTTAGTGTGTTTTTGTAAGCAGTGAAACACACTGCCTTGCAGACATGCATACCTGTCTGGATGGTTTATTTCTACAGTAACTTTTGAACCCCTTGACCAGTTTAAGACAGTTTTAATAAAAGTAGTGTAGTATGCAAATACAATGACACCATATGATGAATAAAAATCCATTATACATCTGTTTTGTTTTTTTCCTCCATTTCAAAATAGGAAGTTAGTGCAGAATAACCCCACTCCAGCAAGGATGAAGTTGAACTCAACCTTTGAAAGACAACAGAGTATGTACTTTCATGGGAGACATTACACTTGACGAAAGGAAGATTTAGCTAGAATTTGAAGCTTGCTGAGCAGTGAAGATACAAATAAAATATGAAACCAGGCTTTATTAGTCCCAGGTTCTGGATATAATTTGCATAATTTAGCTATTATATCATTGCAGTATCCCTGTCTTTGGATATGTAATTGTTAAACTTCTTAAACCTATGTTTCCTGTGCACAATCCATCTACAAGTACAAATGAATCTGTGAGTCTTCAGGTTCCTTGGATTCAGGCTCCAAGAATCCTGAATTGTGTGCCCATAAAATGAACTTAAAGAATTACAAGGTGAATTTTTGTCCTATTTTGAATGAGAAATTATTTGCATATTTCATAATATAGTTTCAACTAAGCTCCTTTGTAGCAATTCACTGAGATTTTTCCACTTAGAGCATTTATGGTACTAATAAAGAAGGAAGTAGTGTTGATGGAAGAGCTTTACAAAGAGTCACTGAATACTCATCGTCTCATCTTCAATTTGTTTTTGGTGCTTTCACACAGTGGTAGTAGGGCCCCACAAAAAAAAGTCTCCAGAAAAGAAAATTAATAATAATAATAATAATAATAATAATATATTGTAAGTTCATTCAACTCAAACTACGACAATTCATACAAGTTTCCTTTGTGCAGTGTTCACACTACTGAAAGAAGAACTGGAACAGAATCAGAGCTCTAAGAACACCATCAGAGGGAAAACAGTACATACATTGCAAATATGGTGGTTATTTTCAAGATGCATCAATTAAAACCTGTAAAACTTAGACTTTCATATCATGGGAAAAGTTAGTTTGTGGATAGCTGCTTAAATTAGGAAATTTGGATGAAATATTCTACAGGAATTCTGATTATTTTATATTATTTCTTGAGATTCAGTTCTAATACTCTAATACTCTAATCCTTTATTACGACATTTCATGTAAAGGTATTTCAAACCTTTGTAACATCACACTGTGGTGTGTTACTCACATAGCACTGACCCTTATCTAAAACAATGATAGTAAAGAAGGCTGTTAATTTGAACAGCAAAGGGGGAAGGGATTGTGGTTCATAAAACTTCAGTAGAGAGAGCAGGACAAAGAAAATGAGTAATGTCCTGACTATGGGGTGCACAATGTCTTCACCTCATGTAAAACTACATGCTTGGGGCAGAGTGACTGGAAAGCTGTGCAGAGGAAAAGGATCTGGGGGTGTTGGTCAGTGCTTGCCTGAACACAAAGTAAAACTAACGAATGAGGCTAGCTGTATAAATATCCTTTCACAGAACCATTTCATTCAGCCTAGCACACATTTTCATTGACAGGGAGATGATAAAACAGTCCTGCCAATTCTTTCAATTTTGATGGTAAATTACTGTTTTTAGCAGTAAAATACTGCTTTAGCACAACAGAAGGTTTTCTCCATCTTGTCCAGACATCCAACAGCAGTGTTGTTGGATTTGGGGGAAAATGCTTCCTATTCATCAGATGCTTAGATTTTGTACCTGAAGACTCTGCTATGAGACTTGCTAATGAACCCTGTATAATTGCAGGATTTTTGGGGTCGGAATACAGACAACAGGAGGTAATGCAGTCATACACATGAGGGACCAAACTGTCATTAGCTGTTCTGTATTAGCACAGATGATAGAAAAAGAGCCTAGATTTAGATGTTTTATTGCTAGCTGGATGAAAATTCCAGTTTTACTTTCTTCCATATTCAAGAAGCACACAGCAGTACCTAGAGATTGTCTTGGCTATACGTCATCATGTTTTCATTCCAGCAGTTCGCACCAGTACTGAGTAGTTAACTTATTGTAGCTTAAAAGAGCTCGGGAAGGGAGAGAAGAAAAACAAAGCATTACAGCTCATTTTATTTTTAGGTGTAATGGTGCTTGAAAAAATATCTTGACTTCTAATTTATTATTATTTTTTTGTATTACATTCTGGGTGTTTTGTTTGTATCTTGCCTAGTAAATAGAATTATTATTGTATAAGTGCAAAGTATTATTAGTACTCATGCAGCAGCCTGTGCAGAGTGTGTTGGTTTCATTAAAATTCAGGCCTAGATGGCTGCTGAGTGTTAGAAAGTACGTTACCAATATAACTGAATTGATTTCATTGAAGCCATTGAAGGTGAAAGCGTTGAGCATAATTTGTCTAGATTTCAGAAAAAAAAAAAAAAAGAAAAAAAAAAAACAACAACCTGATACCTTACCACACAACAGATCCATTTATAAAGCCAGACAGCGTAATGCAGACAGTATAAACAATGTCCTGAATAAAACAGGCACAAAGGTCAGTTAAAGAAAAACATACAGAACAAAATCTGATTACATGCAGGTTGCAAAACGCGGTATTAAAATCATTCCTAGTTTCATCTTCTTAAGGACTGTTCCAAAGTTGATTAATCTCAGTGCATCATGTTTAGTTCTCCCAACTTTACTGAAGATCAGATGCCGAATCTGATCTTGCAATAATCTTTCAAGACTCGTTCCAAGAATGTCCTTTCTAGAAAATCTGAAAAATGCATTATTTTGACCTGCTACTTACATCCATTAGCACTACCTAAATAAAGTTCATTCCCTGTTCTTATTATTCAACATAGAAAACAGATGAAATAAAATCTTTTGCCCAAATTTATCAGAATAATACAGTAACCAGTATCTGTTTATGAGGTGCAAAATCAATGGAGTAACTACCAAACAGATATCTTTGAAACACATCTCTGCACATTTTTGGATTAGCTGCAAGCAGGACTGTTGAAGGTGTAGCTGACTGACAGGAGTATTTCCTGCCTAGTCTCGTAACTGTCTAGAGTATTTTGTGAACATGCTTATAGTGTCTTATTAAGAAAGATAATTGGGGGCAAAACATTTGTTAAACATTTAAACAAATAATATCTGAGGACAAAGGTTAAAAAGCATTATTTGCCATTTTTAGGTTGTGGACTGTGAATAAAGATCAGCCATCCCTGACCTACATGGCTGTTGAAAAACTAAGTGGGAGGATGAATTCTGATAGAGAGATAAGATGGTGAGAAAAGAAAGTAGATTGAATAATGTGTCTGGAATTGTAACTAATTCAGAAATAAGTCATGGACTGAAGTGAAATCAAGGACTAGAATATAAATAGTTTCAGCAGAACAATGGGAGTCTGGACTGAAAGCAAAGTGACAGGGTCAGTAATGGAAGAAAATACAAATGAACTCCAAAGCAGGATAAATGGATAGATAAGAGATAATTTCAGGGGTATTACATATTTGTGGAAATATAATAATGAGAAATGCAGCATTCACACTAAGAAAATGCAATGTTTTTAGCCAGTATTTTAATGCAACCAGAAGTTAATTTTAAATCAGATTTTCCTCTATCCATAAGGGATGTTATGGATATTTTAAGTGCCTTATATTCATTATTTGTTTCATCTCTATATTTCATTTGTATTGTATCTCCTTATGACTTTTGTATTTTCCAGCTTTTGAAATGCCGGATGGTTGTGACACATACTAAAGAGATCTTTGATCCTGTCTTTCACTTAGTCAAGAACAATTTGCACTCAAGATGACACAGCAGAAAGTTCTGGAGATGTGATCTGGAAGTCTTCATCATGATGTGGGATTTAAGACCATACTTACACGGGCATTACTTTAGACAGTTAGACAGCCCAGCTACTTCTTTCCAATCTGCCTTTTTTTTTTTTTTTTTAATTCTAAACAGCTGTGATATCACTATAACACATATCAATGTACATATAATTCTGTTAAATACTGCTCTGACACACCCTGACAGTTAACAGGACTGAAGTCTGCTTTCAGCTGCCTGTACCTCCCTTAAAAAAACATGCTATGTCTTCTCACCCTGTAAGAACAGTTTCCTGACAGCTGGAGGAAACTGAGGCACAAAAGGGAAAAATGACTTGTGTTATTCAGAAAATTTCTGTCAGGAACTGGATGCATGGCCCTTGGATCTTAGCCAAGTGTGGAGCCCATTTGCAGGGAGAAAGTGCTGTGAAATCTCTCATATATTTTACCTTTAACAATATCTCTTTGTTATGCAGAAAAAATCAATGAACTTTGTTGTCAAATGTGTAGTTTAACTGTAAAAGATGAAATACCACTCATAATTGAATTGAAAGCCAGAATACTATTATAAACAGCACCAGTATGTTTTTTGTTCACTTGGGATCTTCTGTTCTCACCAAATTTTGGCTAGCCTCCTATTTCCAAAACCTGACAGGCTGGTGGTCTTCAAGAAGAAATAACAAGCTCCTGTGGTTCCAAGTTTACATATACCTTGTGTAAAAAATCACATTCTTTTATAAGAAATGAAGTGATTAGGATACTATTTATATATTTCTCCTTAAGGGCCAGTACTGTCTTCACCTCTAGTTCTTGCTTTGTAACATGTATGAAGAGCTTTGTGAATTCACTGCACATTACAAAATGTACACCCAGATCACATACGTGCCAATCACTTATGTTCATACATCCATGTCCCATCAAAGCATCTCCCCATTAGTCATATGAAGCAGGCAGAGAGTCAGATGCAGTGTTGGAACACTTTAAAAGCACATTAAGAAGACAGTAAGCTTCTCTGTGGAGAGAAACAGGCTCCTGCATTGGGTGCTTCAGAACATGTAAGTTAGATATCAACGTGGCTCCTATACAGCATTTAGCCTAGAGAAAGAAGCTGAGGCAGCTGGGCTAATTTATTATGACAAAGTAAATTAGCTGGGGGGTGGGTAGGAATCTAATTGTAGTTTACAACTGCTTGAAAGACAATTGGAAAGCCAAACTATTCCCAGGGAGGTAGATGGTATAACAAGTGGTAATAGCAACAAATTGTGTAGGGGATTCAAGCTGTACATTATGAGGGGAAAAAAAATCTTAATTAAAAGAGTAGTGCAGCACTGGGACAAGTTGCCAGGACAGGCAATGGAACCTGCATCTTTGAAGGCTTCACAAGAAAACAAAGCCACAGATGGTCTCAGTTCCAGCAGGATATCCTCTTTAGCCAGCATTTCTGTCATTCTGTGATTTCTTTGATTCTGTGAATATAGAAGAAAAATAAATAAAGTGGCGGAAAGACAAACAGTAGTCAATAAGCTGTCGCCCCTTCACTGACAGATAGAAATCTGTGGTCTTACTGATAGTAAACCCTTCACCAGCACAGAAGGCTACGAAGTGCATCATTAAGGAGAGTTTTGTGGTTAAAGGGCTTCAAAACCTGATGCATACCTAGGAAGGACTACAATTCTAGAAGAACTTCTGCTTGCCTTCCTGTGATGTCCACTCTACTGCTTTGTCTCATGGTAAAAGTTTCTCCCACAAAACTCTGCTAACCAGGAGGGTCACTGCATCTGCAACGGCCTCATTCTAAACCTAAGCCTAAACCTTTCTCCCTCTTCTCAGGAATACAAGTAACCCCACAGGGAAGGAAGAAATGTTCACTTCTGCTGGGTCCAATCCTTGCAATGAATTCATAAGGAAAGCAGGATAGCAGAGGTATATCATATTTGCAGTTTGCATGATTTTATATACAAGCATTTTTTGTATTTTTCATTTGTACAAAATAAACTGTATATGAAGAAACATTTCTACAAATGATTGCACATGATTTTGTACCTTATTATATCATTAGAAGAGACCAATTCATGATTTTATCAGTCAACCTCCACAGCAATTTGTTGTTTTCCATAAATAATATCTTCAAGTTAAGACAGGGATGCTCAGGAGCAATGGGGACAAGAAAGACCCTGAATATGAGGAAAAGAATGAGAAATTAACACCCCTCTCTTCTTGGAGCAGTAGGGGACTGAATATGCTATGAAATCTTAGTGAGATGGAACCATGGATGTGCAACGAGGAGTCTTAGGTCATAGGGATACATGAAAGCAGAAGGAAGTCCAAACATTACTGGACTCTCTTACCCCTCCATTTTTTTGTTACTCCACCTGGTGTTTCAGCCATTACCAAAAAGCTCTTTTAACAAAAATATGTGCATTTGGCATCTGTTTTAGTGAAGACTGATGACTCAGTTTAAATGACCAGTGAAGGTGAGTTTAAGCTAAACTGCTTGACTTTGCTCTGAGTCACACACACACAGGCTGTTCTGGCATCTCTGCAGGGGACGCAGCAACACGCAGAAGAGTTGAGGAGCAGACAGCTGGGGAAGGCAGTGTCTTCAGAGGCACCAAGCAGATCTCTCAGAGTTTCCCTCACCATACTCTACCCACTTCAGGGAACACAACTGAAAGAAGGATCAAGGGTGAAGCAAAGAAAAATTGTAATACTTTAATAAGGTTTGTTCTCATTTTATATGTTGCTCATAATCCATAGATCTAGGATGCAAAATCTGAAGAGGATTTGTGTTTGTATACCTATTAACAAAATTGAATTTTTGAAATGTTTGAAAATTTTCTTTTAACCTGAGACACATTTTTGAGCCTTGAGGAATAAACAGAAGTAGCAAGCACACACCCCTCATGGAAAGAGGAAAGAAGCTTTACATAGTAGACTTACCCAAAAGACTTCGTTATATATCTAACTTTTATGTTCCCCTTTGGCAACACTGCCTAGCAAATACTACTTTCTTGGAATTTTCTGGAAATTCTCCAGTTGTGGAAGATTGTGACTTTTCAGAAGAAGAGCCACGTGGCAAAATTACTTTGAAGGGAGGTTTTAACTGTGTTCAAGGTTGTCCCAAAGCTTTTTGCATGATTAGCTGAACAAACTTACAAATAGTACCACAATATTACTGGAGTAGTATCTTAATTCTGATTCCATGTCTTCCTCATTTTATAGGCGTGTATAGACACTGCACCATCCACCTTCTGTGGATGCTAAAAGGAAACATTCATTTTGCAGTTGAGACATGTGAACAAATAAAAATGTTTACTCTTGTGCTCAGACGGGTACTCAAGAGATTTCATGGAAATTACTCAAGAGATAATCAAGAAAAAGAAGCTCATTTCCTAAAGGAAAAAAAATACAGAAACACTTCTGTAATCATCCTACCTTAACCTTCCTATATGCTTGTCTCAATGTTTTACCTTGTAGCAGGGATTTTTACTACAGAATCGGCATTTTTTTTTTTTTTGAGCCATATGCAAGCTCCCAATTAAATGCATTACCTCCTATCCATATGTTCTTAGTTTTGTTGTATTATGTTTATTTTGAACATTGCCAAGAGAGAAGAAGGTTAAAGTATGCCCTGAGTAGAAGCAAGTGCCGTCAACTTTCTGTTAGCCATGGGTGGCTTATCTGGCTGCCACTAACAAAACACTGCAAATACAGGGAAGCCAGCTGAAGTCTGGCAAAGCTTATTAGCTCAGTTGTAGACATGGCCTTACTGTTTCCAGACTGAAGTTGAATTTCTCTGTACCACGCTTTTAGGAATAGAAGGGATTTGTTAACCCCATCTAATGCTGACCCCGACAGACCTGGGCTGGCTTTGCACAGATCTGTGAGATTTTTACCTTTAGACTGAATACCCCAGCTCTTCATTCTCAAAAGATTTATTACTGTTGCATTAATGCGACTGAGCTGTTTCTTGACCTGAGCTGTCACTATGAGTTATGGGACTCAAGCAGTGGGAGATTTATTCGTTGTGTTTTATTAGATGTTTTGGAAAGGGAGGACTTCCATTGTCCCACTATGAGAGGACTTTATGTTCACTTGTCTGGAGCCAGCTGTTGAAATCTGATGTAGTTTCACTGAAGTCAGTGCAGTTGTGGCAGGAAAGCAGGTTACAAGGGAGAAGATTAAATGCCAATAATATTTCTTATTATTCTTGATCTTATGTTAACATCTTAAAAGCTACTTCTACATTCACTTTTCTAAGAGATATTACAAACATTTCCTTGGGGGGGGGGGGGGGGGGGGAGAGGAGGGAGGGAGGGAGAGAGTAGAGCAATTCCAACAAATATATATAAAATCAAACAATTCCAATAAGTATATATGAAATCACTTATTTTATACAATTTATTTTCTAATAAACTTTAACAAAGGATAAAAAAAGTGGCACTGAATTCAATTAATGTTACATGTTTTTTCTCCCTTAAGTCTTTTAAAACTCATGTGTCTTTTTTAATGAAATGTTCCTGCTAAACACAGTATTTTTAATTTGGTATGGTATTGACTTACACACACTGTTCATTTTCCAAGAAAATAATCCATCTATTAAATTGGCATAAAGCACCCATCCTATGCTGCTTTTTGAAAGCTGCAATTCTGAACTAATACTTTTTTTTTTTACTAAAATGTTTTTCATCCATTAAACACTTCATCTGACAGAAAAATGAGCAAATATTGAACCAATAAACTAAAACAGTCTTTAAAAATTCTTATTGTAATTACTACTGTTAGTTGCAGAAAAGAAATATACTGAACAATGCAATCTGACAGTTCTCCTTTAACACTAAGTCAAGAAAAAAAAAAAAGTTAAAAAATAGTCACTGTAAATAGAAAACAATATAAAGAATTTTATGTTTAAAACATTTGATTTCTTTGTGGTCTCCAAAAGCCCAACCCATCAGCTACACAAGAGACTAACATATTCTACACACAATAGTGGGGTGTAACATAGAAATAAATAAGCAATTACTTTGTTATCCCCAAAGCATAGGTGAGAACAGTGCAAGGAAAGAAGGAATGAATGAATAAGGCTTTTGGAATTAGCTTGGAGACATTCACCTTCCATTTTGTTGCACTGTGTATATAAACCCAAAGGTAGGCTTATCTTTCAATGCTGTCATTTCTCGAAGTTACATTATCTGTGAACACAGAGCAGAGACAAAGGAAGCAATGTGTGTCAGTTTCCTTCTATTACAGAGTACTGGCAAGTTCCCATTTGCTGCAGCAAGGTAAATTTATGAAATAACCAATGTGAAGAACCATGGTTTTTAAACTGATAGTCAGAACACATCTGTGCTATAACACAAGTTCAAGCAGTCAACCTACAGTTACAACAATCAGAGAAGACAAAAAAAAAAACAAAACAGGTAATTCTGAGATGGCACCATCTTAATGAGTACAGGAGTGATGTCTGCTTCGGGCTGAACTTAGGACAGAAAAGAAGCAAGCAGCAGTACAGAGAGGAGGCTATCAATTTTGGGCTCCTCCAAAAGAAACAGGAATGCAAAACTGAACTTTAATGAAGATAACTATCTCACAGCTGTAACATGAATATTCTCAAGCTGTTTTAAACATCATTCAGCCTTTCATTCATAATGCTCAGAAGTAACAAAGATTTTAACTCAAGGGCTCAATACTAGGAAGGTAATCTGATATAACAAAGACTTCAGCTCCAAAGGACCTAAAAGATGATAAAAATTGAGTGCTGCTACCAGCGCACACCAGGTTAACTTTATAATGCTTAATAGCATCCCCAATTGGAATTGTGTCAGAAAGAAGGGAGAGCAAGAAGAACCGAACCTCCGGGAATTCATGAACTGATTGCCCCTTGCAGTAAAAGGAAATCTATTTGCAGAAACAAATTGACCTTGCCAACTAGATAGAGACACAGATGCTAAATGATGTAACCAGGCTCCAAATCTGCTGAATCACATGTAGTTTCTGCAGCAGTGAAGAAAATGGTGGAAGCTATTTTTACTAGGGAAAGGACATTTTTGATGAAATACAAGTGTTTCTCTTGAATACTTAACAAATAAGTAATGTAAATAATGGACATGTAAAAAGCATTTACTTGCATTAGTATGTACTCATTATATTTTGTAATTAGTTAGCTTATCTGTTGCCAACGTCATGTTGTTATGCTTGCATTTAGACATATGATCACTTCTCATGGTACCTAAAGAACAATTACAGCTGCTGATCCTTACAAAAGTCAAAGAAAAAGCAGGAGAAACTAAAAATAGATCCACATGCAGAAGACATGAATCATGAAAAACAACAGACCTAATTAAAATAAATAAATTAATTAAATAAATTAAATAAATTAAAAGCTTTTCATGTTTTTAGAGGCCTTTTATTTCAAAATGAATAATTTTATTTTAAAAAAGTGTTCTTTTTTCCACACTTGCAACAAAATTTGTTTTTGTTTTTTGTTTTGTTTGTTTGTTTGTTTGTTTTTGTTTTTTTGTGGTAGAAAGCAATCACAAATATCTTCAGAATGTCTTCTTGGGGGGGAGGGGTATGTACTTGCCGTGTTCTATTGCTCTTCCCAAGGCACCCTTTTTTAGCTGCCACTGAAAACAAGAGTCTGGTTTACATAGGCTGTCTGGGCCAAAAGACCTTGTTATGCTTTTGTGACATCCAGACTCAGGAAACACCAGTGGTTTATGTTGATCAAGACAAAAGGGTGCTCCATTAATGTGATACATTTTAGAAGTCAAACCTGGAGTTTAATATTCAACACGCTCAAAACATTAATATGTATATCTTGTTCACTAACTGCAGGATGCCCTAGAACTTTGCAAATAAGGACTTTCTCAATATATTACTTGTCTGATGGTGCCTATATGAAACGTTTCTCTTTGCTTCAGTACCAAAGACTGTGTTTAACCAAATGTAGAACTGCAAAGTAAAGCTCAACTGGTTCATAAATTTGTCTGTCTACTGCAGTGTCCCACTTTTGTACTGCTTTTATGGAGGGCACAAAATTAGTTCAGAAAAAGCAATCTGAATTAGGTATAACACAGAGGAAACATAATAACTATGTTCACTTACATCACTTTCCATTAATTAAGCCTTTAGGTTTACAAACTGCACTCATATTTGCATTCTGATATTGCTTGGAGGTATTAATTTTATTTCCAAATTATTAATACTGTCAATAAACATAATAGTTCTCTTTACCTGAAGATACAAACCAAATGTCATTGCCTGGAATGGAGTCAGGGCAATGCCTTCAAAGCAGACATCCTGAAAACTAGCTAGCTTGGGTACCAGTATAAGCCTAGAATGAGCTGTATGTGATTCCATTTTGACTTAAAAAAAAAAAAACAACAACAACAACAAAAAAAAAAACAGGAAACTCAGTAAATACACAGAAGGTTGTTTTACCTTATCTACACTCATCTGTTACCTATACTATTACACTCATTCCGATGAGCTTGTTTAAGTGGTTGCAGATGCAGAACAGATGTAACCTAAGACAGAACTAAATGCAACAGAGAAGAGCAGCACAAGAAAACAACCAAACTACCCTTATTAGCGACAAACAATGAAATCAGGACAGATTCTATGTAATTACTGCAGCATATGTTTGAGGACTTCTCTGAAGAGCAAAGTGATAAGGTGGTTTTAAAAAACAACTACGTGGTGGTAAATGTTATTACAACCTCCGATAAACACCTACTGAATTCTCTAGAGATCATAAAAATCAAAGGTGGCCAAAATTCTCTCCTTCTGGGAAGCTAATTAAATAGATGCACCCCCTTTCTCCTCACAACTCATTGCTTCAAATATTTTAAAATTGCATTTCTAAAAGGAAAATGGAAAATTACAAAAGCATGTCAATAATATAATGAGTTATATTTATAAACCTCCTTTTTGCCAAGTGACTCAGGACACTATACAGACAATTAAAGTCAAATTATAATCACACAAATTGTTATGAATGCATGTTATTAGCTAATTAGGGAAAAAACTTTAACTCCCCTCCCCCCCCCCCCCCCAGTTAGACTAAAAATAAACTAATGTGGCATTATTAAAAGCAAACAGTAGAGCAAAACAAGTTTTTTGTCTTAGTGTTGTTTCGGGAATTTTAAAGATATTTTTAATAACATTGGTGATTTGTTTAAACTTTATTTTTTTTAGAGTTTTTTTTTTTGGTTGGTTTTAACGTTAGGAGACATGGGACAAGTTTTTCAGAAAATTACTGACTAATCAAAACCTCATAAAATACTTATATACCTGAAACTTATTCATGGGTATAAGCAGCTGGGCTCTCTGCAACATGCACCAAAGAACATTGTGCGAAAATCAGGGTTGTCAGCAATTACTTCTGTCCCCTCAAGACTGCCATCCTGAAATTTTCTCCTCTATGAATTTTCCAAAGAATGGAGTCAGGCTTCATTGCTGTTATGTACAGACTTCATGAATCTTGAAATTTTTGCTGTGGAGATAGTTTACTCTGCTTTCTAGTGAGCAGAGTTCTGAAAAAAAAAATCAATCTATGTTTGAAACTCTACTAGAAAAAGGTGAGAATCCAGCCAAACTTTCTATTCATTTTTACAGATAGAAACACCATTCATGTTATGTTATTTGAAAAGAGAATGTCCAGTACTTCATATTGGAAATAGTGTGTTAGATAAAGTCTGAGCATGTTTATTGATGTGAGGCCTCAGGGATTTAAGCAGGATAGACAGAGGTGCATTTCAGCTAAGTTTAGACATTGGTGGCATCAGTGTCTACCCCTGAGTTAGTCACCTGGGATCTTTCCATTGCCAGTGGGAAAAAATAAGGACTCTGAGACCTCATTTCATCCAATATACTTAAGGAAATAAGTCAGGTACTTGCATACCTTCACTGAAATAAAACAGAGTACTTTTGTCTCCTTCTGAAATAGACAAGCTGTTTATAAGGTGGTATATCGGCCCCCCAAAAAGCTAATTCTTCCCTGGAGATATTCAAGGCCTGTCTGGACGCCTACCTGGGCAGCCTGCTCTGAGGAACCTGCTTTGGCAGGGGGATTGGACCTGACAATCTTTCGAGGTCCCTTCCGACCCCTACAGTTCTGTGATTCTGTGATTAATTCATTGATGAAATACATGGTTACCTGTAGAATAGAACACAACAGAATAGAATATAACAGAATAGAATAGAACAGTTCAGTTCAGTTAAAAAAAGGCTGAAAGCAGCATCAAGTGATTATCTACTATGTCTTTGGCTAAACCCAAATAAACTAAAAATTTACCATTTCTGACAGATATCTATCTACACTAGCCCTAAACATTTACAGTGACAGAAACTATGTAGTTGTTTTGGGTAAGCTATTAACTACTTTATGATCCTTACCACAAACCACTAGAATTGTTTTTCTACACTTCACTACAAATCTTCACAGAAAGATTAAAAAATGATGGGCTTGAATTCTACGGTCATACAGAAGAATTAATTTCCTGGCCTGCAGCAACCCTTCTATATATTTTAATATTTCTACCATGTTTTTATTTGAATGTTTTTTTAACCACAATTTGAGATATTTTTACTTTGTTAAAAACATGAAAATTAGAAAAATATTATTTAAATGCTTTTACCGCCTTTAAGTAGTGAGGCTTTCAACAAATCTATTTTGTTTTCCTCTCAGCTGAACAGATTTTATTAATGCTGACTTGATGGTCTTCAAATGCTTTACCTGTTCTTATTTGAAAGAATAAAAAATCAATTTAGAAGGTTTGTAAAACTATTTCTCATAGCAAAGTTCTATTTTGTTTTCCTTCAGTTAAAGTAAGATAAAAACAAAAATATGTGGGACAACAATAAAGAACTATTTGAAACAATTTTCTGTCTCTGGTATCATCTTTCACGTGAATGTGATAAATTTGTTTAACTTTTGGTTGGTTGGTTGGTTTTGTGATTTTTATTTGTTTGTTTTTCATTTTGGCTGCTGCACATTGAAAATTCTTTGAAACTCTTGCTCAGTAGGGATACCATAATTTTTAAATTTTTAAATATCAGACTGCTAATATCTACATGAAGTGGGAAGAAAAAGAATCAACAGGAGATTGCCTGGTGATTCTCAAACATACCTGAAAGGAAGTTGTGGTGAGCTGGGTGTCAGCCTCTTCTCACAGTTAACCAGTGATAGGACTAGAGGGAATGGTCTCAAGTTGTGCAGGGGGAAGCTTAGGTTGGAAATTAGGAAACATTTCTTCTTAGAAAGAGCAGTCAGGATGGATTGCCCAGGGAGGTGGTGGTGTCACTGTTCTTGGGGATGTTCAAGGAAAGATTGAATGTGGTGCTTAGGGACATGGTTTGGTGGGTTACATTGGTGGTAAGATGATGGTTGGACCAGATGATCTTGGAAGTCTTTTCCAACCTTAGTGATGCTATGGTTCTATGACACTATAACTGCTGAGGGTGGACAGTTTCATTACACTGCCCATAGATGACAGTGCACAGACTGCTGTGATGCACATTTAATTCGATGTCCAGGCACAACGCCATTTCATACTGATCCTTGCTAGGAATCATGACATTCCTCCATTAGTTCTTAATGTAGCTTAATGAATACTGCCCCATACAGAGAAGGAAAAAAAAAAATCAGGATCTGTTCACTAAAGTGGCTTAGGTTAATATTGTTTTACTTCATAATTGGGGCAGTCTCAGAGCATGCACAGGATCAGTAACAGTGGGCAAAGTAACAACTTGCTTGCTTTTGAAAATCTGCCCATTCCTTGGCAATCTTTCAAAATACCATTGTCTAATGCCAGTTATCACCATTAGTATCAGCATTAATGAAAATCTGTTCATAGCATATAATTTCTTCCATCTGATGTATCCTGGGGCTCACAAAAGCCATGAAGACATGAAGAGAAGGGGGAGGAAAGATGACAGCTGCCTTTTAAATACAACTTATTTCAGGTAAACAACTTGTACTTTTACCATTTCAATATTAAACATATACTTTAACAAGCAGTCAGGCTGAAGCAGGGAGAAGTAACTAAAGTCAAAAGAGATAGAAAGAAAACATTTTTTAATAGCAGTTTTTTCTTTCCCATTTTCTTCCCCCTTTATTCCTGGATGAAACCGATTTCATTTTCTGAGCCTGAAATTACAATGTAATCTCAAAGTAATTTCTATTCTTTGTGTTGGAACACACAGATTGCTGGTTATCCTTGTTTTCTTTCTTTCACCTTCTGTAAAACATATGGCTTTCAGGAGTACTATTTTGACAGAGACAAAAAAGAAAGCAAGAGAGAGAGTCCACAAGTGCTTTAAAATCTCATGTGTAGTTTGTGAAACTGTATTACAGCTTAGATGAAGAAGAAAGTTATCCAACTGGAAAGAGAACACAAGTATAGTCTCTGTGTTAACTTTACTTCTTATTTTGAAGGGAAGCTTAACTGCAATACAGCCCAGATGCATAAAGGATTTGGAGCAGATTTTGGTGTGTGTATGGGGGGAGCATCTTCACAAATAAGATTCAAACAAGAAGGCAGGAAGACCTTAATCTCAGGAAATGCATTTTAGACACTTGGGCACTTGTCATGGCCTGAGCAGATTCAAAACAGAGCATAGTTCAAAATGAAAAAGCAAAGGCTTACATTTAGTTATTCCCTAACAAGCCTAAAGTAAAGTCCCAATAGTGAACTTCACAAGGAAGGCAACTGGCTAGAACCTTTTTTTTTTTTTTTTCCTTGTTTCATGTTTTTTATTGGAAATCCTGCATAGTGAGGACAATCTAGTCTTTTTGTCCCACCATTATGAATAGGAATGATTATAATTGTGCATGTTCTTACCTGTTGGCTTGAGGCAGAACCCCAGTCTAACCATCATTCTCACTTCTACAGGATGAGATAAGGTTACTCAACCCCAGTCTAACCATCATTCTCACTTCTACAGGATGAGATAAGGTTACTCCAGTATGGAGAATTACCTCTTCTACCGTGTGCCTAGATTTTGCCTGATAAACTCTCAGACATGACTGTGATGAATGCCTGGACAACAATTTTATCATCTTTCCATAACATATAGGTAACAGTGCTCAAAATAGGCTTGCTGTCACGAAAAGGAAGATGAGTAAGATGAATCAGCTTCTCCTGAAAAAAAAAAAAAAAAAAAAAAAACAATAATAAAAATAAATAAATAAAAGTTCAAAAGTTTAGACACCTATTTTCAGGAAAAATAAAATATATCACAAACCACCACAGGGAGCTCTCTCTCTCCTTCTCATCTCTTCACCCACTCTTTATCTCTTTATCACAGAAGGTACTTAGAAAACTGTCTTAGATCAATCATCCTCCTTTTAGTTGATTACATATGAGCAAGGAGGCATATGTAGCGTTTTGAAGTTTACAGGTGTAAATATATCCAGCAGTTTAGTGAATAACTGGAGAGGTAGAGGGTGACTTACTGCTTCCTGAGACTCCTTTTTGCTTCAGTGGTGAAGTAATTTGGTCAGCTTTACACCTATTTCCTTTATGCTGGACACAAACTCAGCTGTACAGGCTAGTGTGTTAGCCATCCACCAGAAACAACTTATAGATTTTGCCCTATCAATATTAAAACCTGCAGCGTGAATGGTTGGCACTATACATTAAAATAATGTCTTATATTGCAAAAATTTCCTATAATGTGGCGTGATGTACAGTATTTTTTTTTGAACAAACCCACTGATATCAATGTATCTAATCATGTGAGAAAGACTACAAAATTGGATCTCCCCTTTGAAACTGAATAGAGAATTAGAGATTCTCAGAGCCTCCTTAAGGAGTTTAGTGGAGAATGAGATCCTCATTTTAACAATTTATAGGATGGTTAAAAAAGCAATTTTAGAAAGACTCTCACTATCTATTAAATTCTATAGTTTTTTTTTAGAGTCATTCCTATGGAACTTGGTATTTCCATTTTTATAATTTATGTTGCTCTACGTATCTGTAAAACTTTATTGTTTTACTCTTACTAAATAGATGAGGCTTTTCTAGAAGGATGTATATTTTGAATGCATTTAATCGTGGAAGAGCTGGAGATTTAAAAAAAAAAAAAAAAAAAGAGAAAGATATCTGGTATCATAAGTTTTGCAGTGATCAATGAGGAGTTAAAATAAATCATAGGCTTCCTCACTCCTACATTTCTTCTAAGCAACTTCTGATTCAGTTGCTGATAGACTTGTAGCAATGATGTATAAATAAAAATTAATAGTACTAATTATAAAGTAAGAAGAAAAAAGAAAAGGTCTCTGGTATACTTGATACACCTGGGACAACACAAAGTAAGCTCTGCATAGTACATTGTGCATTATGCCTCTCATCTTCTTAGATGAATGGCCAAAACCTCTGGATAGCATATGGCTTAAGCAAATTAAGAGAATCTGGAGCTGTTTACTAATGAGAAAAAAAACAAGCAAACAAAAACAAATGTATTAGTCCATCACTAAGTAAAGGGCACTGTATGACAGCAACAAAATAAACATATAAATCAGTAAAATCCAGTAATCCTGCCAAATAAATCACAGACTCAGTGACAATTAAATGTAGTCTACTTTGACTCATAAATAGTATAATATCCTCTCAGGCCAAAAAAAGACTTTGTAAAATCTTATGTATAAAATCTTCTAAATCATGTTTGTTTGAATTACCTGAATTAGCAAACCATAGATGGCATTTCATACACGAGGGAAAAGTAATTTAGCAGAAAGATCAAGAGTTGTTAACGTTTGCTGCATTCTCATATTTTCTTAAAAGATCATGGCCAGTAAAGACAACTATAGTCATGTAATCCATACTAGTTTTCATACTTACACAATTTCATACATAATTTCATACTAGTACTAAAAGTAAATTGGGAGGCAAACCAAGCTCTGATTCCCCCACAGTAGTCAAATAGTTCAGAGATCATGTTGCATCATCTTCTGTTTACAGGGCAACATGTGGACTTACACATGCAGCGTACATTTCTTCTTTCTGCTTTATACTTCTTTTTTCTTTCCACTGAATGTCATAAGAAAACTACATTTTCTGGGAATATACCTTATTCTCATCCTGGAGCCTTCCAATCAGAACTCAGAGACACAGTAAAAATTCCATGTTGCCATGTTGTATCTAAGAGAGCTTTTTATTACAGTCTGTACCAAAAATATATTGAATGCACTATTGATGCATTATTCTGATATCTGTTCTCTACTATTTGCAGAAAAAAATATTACTATGCATAAGCTTTGTGATATCTATCTCTATCATCCGAGGTGCTTGTTTGTTTACCTCAGCTTGGAACTACATAATAGCAAGGTGATAGAAAAGTTCATTGTTGTTTTCATTAACATACAGAAATTTCTGTCAGTTTGGAGCTTAGCAGTCTTACTTGGCTTATCCCCACCACTGTATTTTATTTTTTTTATCACATAGGTGGTTTCAGAAATGTAAGTATGCCAGATTATACCTACCATCCTACAGCCCTGAGGTTGTTTCCTGAGATATCAAGTAGCAGAGTTAGAAAGTACTGTTTTGAATTTCCAAAAGACTAAGAATTTTCCATCAGAAGTGATGGCATTAATCTCTGAACTTCCGTCTTGTTTTTAGACATGACTTGATGGGACCACAATGAAGTCAGATTTCTTGTCAAGGCTTCATTTCTCATCTGAGACCACCATGGTGAAAAGTTTCTGGGAGGAAGGTGCTTAGGAATAATGAATAGCTGAATACTTCCAGAAAGTAGCTCTACCTCTAAACAACCATTCTAAATTTATATCACATAATACACTTTCACAGTCCTAAGCAGACCCTGATATACTTAATTAATTTAGTGAGATGTTAGAAAGACATGGACTACTTTGCAGTAGATCTTTTGTAGCCAAAGGCATTGGGAAATGAAATCTGAAATCATGTTTAGTTTGAGAGCCACTGAAATGGTAATAGTGTCACTGGGAAAAAAAAAAAAAATAGAAATTACAATTAAAAAAAAAAAAAAAAAAGAGAAAAGCATCTGGAAATTATTATTTTTTCCTTACAGAAGTAGTATATATATATCTATATACATATTTATTTATTTATTTGTTTTTCCATGAGGGAGTCACCTAAAGAGAAAATTAACTAGAACTCCATGCATGGAGATACTGACCCAGAAAACAGAAAGGTTAGAAAACAGCAATGATTAACCCTGAAATAAAGATTTACATCAGATTTAGAAATAACTGCTGTTTATAAATGATGTTTTCTCATCTACAGTACGGGATTTCCAGCAACAATTCAGTTGAAAAAGCATAAACTAGTTTTCTGATTTCTAATAGTTAAAGCCAATGCCAGGTCTCAATTCACGACTCCAAAACTCTTTCACAGAGTTGGGGCCCTGGGTTAGCAATGTCCCTCCTTTCCATTGTGCCCAGAGCCTACTTAGCTTGTGAAACCTAGCAGGAGAGTAGCACAAGATTTTAAACTGCATCTCTGTGTAATGCCTTTTCTGGGAAAAGAAGTTCACTGTTGCTTTTAGCTATTGTTCTATTGCCTCAGAACACTAGAGAGAGATAATTATTTGGACACTGTTGAATTACTTGCAATGCTTAAATTGCTGAGCAAAACCTGACTTGACTCTTTCCTTTGGAAAGATTAGTAAGAATAATTATCTAATTTACAGACTCTGCAGAAAATGACTGTAATAAATGATGGTCCCTGTTCAGAACAGAATGCATCATACAGCTAGATTGAAATATAGTTAATTGTACAGAATGAGGGGGATATAGGGGGACAGAAATAGGATGCAATTTACGAAAGGGAAAACATGCTTTAGAGAGGCATCTCTAAAATACTTCTCTAAATATAGAGTGATGATAGACCAGAAGACTAAACCCATAGATTTGAACATCTTTGTGCCTTGAAATCCATGTCCAAACTATACAGCTGGTGCTCATTTCTATCAGGAAATGTCATTTGTAAACTTTTAGTACCATCTGAACGTGAGGGCCAACTCATCACAACTGCATTATAATCAAGTATGTAATATTTAAACTGCATTATAATCAAGTATGTAATATTTATTTCACTTTATTTTATTCAGATTAATAGATTAAAATAATAAAGAGTAGAAAAATAAGGGAAGTATAGAATCAGTCACACAGCAACACAATTCGAGAAAATGGATGGCATAGAATATAAATATTTTAACTTCACACAACTTCCATATCCTATACCTAGGACAAATATTTGTCCATGTGAATATTCTTCAGGCTTACTAACAATATTTTTTCCAGATGCTGTAAAACAAAGGTTTGATAAACTGTCTAAAACCAAACAGTTTCAGTAATTGTCATGCTTGGTAAGTGATCATTTTCTCCTGATTCTGGTCATGAGAATAGTAACATAACAAATACACAGCTTTGAGAGTTTTGATCTGATGCCAGCAGAAAACTAAGATTCCTATATAGAGTAACTATAGGAAGATTTTAAATACAAAAGTAAACAACCACTTTAGTCACCCTAGATAATAGAGTACATTTTCATTAAGGTCATCACAGAAATGCCACTGTCATGGATAATGATCTGAAAACTCATCTGGAGTGATCAGAGATAAATGTCAGGTAATGAAACAAGAAAACAAAAGATTTAGCTAAAGCTCTGAATATAATATTCAGTAAATCTGAGAACTGTTTGTAAGATCGGCAATTTTGCTAATAATAAATAAATAGTATTAAATTACCAACTCAGTGGACTATCAACTTTGAAAAGGGATCTTATGCATTGAGTGAAATTTCATGTCCAACATTCACAAACCCTTTTTGTCATCTGGCTTCAGAACTCTTGCCTGTGAGCAGTAGTGCAATTACAGCCTGCACCTGACAACCATTACTGAATCAAACCTGAAAGACAGAAAAAGAAAACAGCACAGTGAAACTTACAAGCACAAGTATCCTTGTATTATTTGGCTTATAATTAATTTATCATAGAATCATAGAATCATAGAATATCCTGAGTTGGAAGGGACCCTTAAGGATCATCAAGTCCAACTCTTGACACCGCACAGGTCTACCCAATTTCTCTCCATTTAAATATTTATCTTATAATTAAGATTGTTTAGAAACAAAATCAAGGAGGAGAATGGGGGCGGGGGGTGGGGGGACACACGAAGGGGGAATAATGGGTTATATTTCCAAGAAACGGTTCATTGTTTGGACCAAAATAGTAATAATAAAGGATATTCCAGCTTACTCTATATGCATCTTATTGCTGAAGCATAACTAAACAATGCAATCAGATTCTTCGGCATTCTACCTTTGAGTTAGTTGCTATGTCAACTTTATAACTGATACAGGTTTAAACAGAAGTCTTCAAAACAATCATCTGGAACATAAAAGTGGAACTATACTAATACTAACATTATTTTACACTCCAACACAGTATAGACAATACATTTTAAGTGCATTATTGGACATCATGGGTAGTCCTCATACAGCTGGATATCCACTTGGAAAAATGCAGACAAAGAGAGAACTTCACAGTTCCCACTAATGGAAACATAAAAGCTAACAAATTCCTGAAGGGCCATAGGGAAATAGAATAATGCTTTGACTGCACCAAATTAGAAGCCAGGACACCTCTTGAAATGTCTATGCTGTTGACAGACATCATGAGTGGAAGTAGCACAGGACAAATACGATAAAGACTTGTTACTGAGGAGAGGTCCAGTGTCTAAGAGTCAGGCAACATAAAAGTTACAAGAACAGAAATTCTAAGTGGGGGGTTGTGGTTAAAGATTAAGTTACCCTTAGAGGTTGTGGATTCGCCATTCCTGGAGATTTTCAGAATTTGACTGGACAGGGCTCTGAGCAATTTGATATTACCTTGTTAGCTTCTATGTTGAAAAGGGAGCTCACTGAAAGTCCCTTACATAAGTCCCTTTCAATGATTCTATCCTATTCACATTTCCAACTGGGGTAGGCATCCTGTTCCCAAAACACACTTCATGTGTTAGTCTTCATGGAAGGCAAATTATTTGAAAATAGACTTTCTGGAACTCCTTCTAAAAAGTGTCTATTTCTCTCTGTTGACTATAAAAGTAACTATAGTACTTCCAGACTTTTCATTTTGGATATCTAAAACCAGAAGAAACAAATCTACTTGCTGTACGTACATGGACATGATCTCAGCATTTATTACTGCAAAGCGTCATACTATTTCATCCTATAAGATCAGTACTTGTCAAGAGTTTTTCCTCTTCAACTCTGTCAAAAAAAAAAAATAAGTAAATAAAAAAGGAGGAAAACAGCAGTTGACTTTAATAACCAGCATAATATTATACTGTTTTGAATCCAAAAACATGTCTTTCATTTAATCATCCATAAAGACATTTTTTCTTACCTCATATGTAAGAGTTAGGGAGCTGCTAGGCTGTTAAATAAGTCCTCCCACACCACATTTCATAACAATAACATTAATTTATATATTTTCAAATATAATTTGGTGAAAGAAACAAGTCACATCATTTAGCATGCATCTATGGGTGTTACTTTACACCTTATTGTATGACTACAATTGGTTAGCATCCCCTATAAGTATGAAACAAATGAAAATACAGAATACAGATTTCTGTTTTTCTGTGCAGTAAGACAAATTACATTGTGAACAGATGATATTGCAAGTTCTGCAAGCACAGCACCTGTGATACAACATATCTTGAACATAAAGAGAGAATTTTGCATAATTCCCATGCAATCCATAAACAGGAAATTGTAGAATATTGTCAAAAAAAAAAAAAAAGCTGAGGTGCTAAGTAAAAATGTGTACAGTATGCCAAGGAAATAGAAAGGAAAAGAAAGAATAAAAAAAAAAAGTAAAATAAGAAGCTGTCCTGCTTCTGATAGCCTACTTCAGGCTGATAAACCTGTTTCATTTCCAATGTTAAAACTTTTTATGTCAAGTTGGTGCTTAAAATATATATGTTTTTTTCCTTCAAGTCATGTATTCAATCTATGACTCCCAGCAATTTCAAGGAATACCTTCAGATGCTAACATAAGATCTATTTTTGTAAATATGGAACTCCTATATCCAAAAAATCCCAAACAGTCAAGTGTTTTTGTTTGTTTGTTTGTTTTTCTGTTTATTATTATTATTATTAATTATTTTCATACAAATGTCCCCTAGTAAATCCCTATTGTGTGACAACAGCTAGCCCAGAAGTATTCAAATTCTTATATCTACAGTATTCAATATGATTCCAGAACATTCATAAAGTTAGGGCAAGTCAAGCTAATCAATACCCCAAGATAAGAAAAGAAAAACTGTGGTACCTAAGAAGTTGGGAATGTCTGTCCCTGTGAAGAATAGTAACTGAACAGATATTATGAAATGGAGATTTATTTTACCTGATTGAATTCCAAGTCAATTTGATCCTGTACAACTGTGATGTTTCCAACATTTTCTAGCAAAATAAAGATGCTTATCAGTTAAAATGAATCTACAAGTCCAGAATGGGACTTACATGGTCAGTGGATCACAAAACTGCCAAGACCTGGATGTGAGACTGACTAGAAAATTTCTTCTTAAAAGTATAACAAAAACACCAAGAGGAAACTTTAAAAAAATAAAAATAATAATAATAATTTAAAAAGCATAATTTTTGAGCATAAACAAGACTAATACTTTCTGAAGTGGAAAAAAACAAAAAAAAACATGAATTCCCCCATATCTTTGCAGATGCAATGTTTTTCATTTAATCTTGGTCTCAGTCCAAACTCTTTTTAATGGCTTTTTGAATTGCAATAAAAGTCACCTCTGGTCACTGTGAAAAAATATTTTCTATTACACAAGGCCTGGGTTCTTGTCAGTTTCAACTTTCTCAGCATTTTCTGATCTCTGCTGTACTAGAGGTTAAATCTGCATCTCTTGCTGTCTGTATGCCTGACTCTACACCAAATGTCCTCCTGTAAGGAGGACACTGGGAAGGGGAAACCTCAGCCTTTCTCCAGAGGGCTCTGCCACTGGGAAGCATGCTAACAAGCACAATGCAAGTGGCCAAACACCATGCTGTCACTTCACCATACCCATTTAAGAGAGCACAACATATAAAACAGTAACTGTGAACAAGTCAAGCAGATGTACACTCTGTCATGGACATTCTAGGGAAAAAAAATAAAAATAAAAAATCAGAGCTTTATTACACTACACCTTTCCCCAATGTACTTAAAGAGTATACGTCTGCATGGAGAACTCCTGAAAATCCCTTATCCCTTAGAGTACTACTGTAAAGCTTCTTGTTTCAAAGGGATTTCTATTGTGAAAGCCTGAGGCTTATTCTGCTTCTAACAAGGATTTGCACTGTTACAATGGATAGGAATTTGCCCTGAGACCTCATTTAAAAGAAAAAATATATTTAATGCTATATTTATTTAGTATTTATTTAGGAAAATGAGTAGGTTGATTTGGCACAAAAAAAAAAAAAAAAAAAAAAAAAAAAAAAAAAAACAAGCAATAGGGGAAAGAATGGAGAAAGATACAGCAACAATCATCTAAATCAATTTATTTTTTATTTTTTATTTTTTAATAATAAAATCACAAAGCAAAACTCATATCTTAATTTCTTGCTAAGGAATACAGGATCCTCTGTAACTTCAAATGCCCAAGGTCCCAGAAGAAGTTTTGAGAATCGTACTCCTAACATTTCAAATAAAGCATTCATATGAGCTAAAACCATCAGAACACATGTCCATACTCTCTCAATCAAAATCAGAAAGACAGAATTTCACATGAAATTGTATATAACTAAATCTGATTCAAATATAAAACCCAAGGAAATTGTGCCAGTGGAGATGTGTACACTAAGCACATCCCTTTTAATCATAAACCACATAGACCTGAGATGGATCCATGTGGTTATGGATCCACATGGGAACCTTTGGAAGAGATTACTCTCCAATATAACTTCCTAGTATTTTCAGATCTGGTAACATGCTCAGCCTGTTACTTAGACAAGTATCTTCAGATAAAAATCTTGATAGAGACATTTCCACAAGTAAAATATTATAGAAATAGCACCTTTGTTCCCAAACATGAAAGAAAGACAGAATAGTCTTTTCACTACTACCACCTGTCTGCAACCATCTTATTCCAAGTCTCTTCTGCTGTCCTCTTTATACTTCTGTGCTGTCCCAAAACAAAATTGCACACAGCAGGGATCTGTTTCTGCTTATCACATACCATGGTCGTTCATATAGAAATTAAAAACAGCAAAGTTTTTCCAGTAAGACTCGTATCTTTACCTCAAACTACTCACAGTTTAGAACCATCTTTTGATGATTATAGATCATACTTCACACTTTCCCCATAAAACAAGGCTTTGAGTTGAAAGCTCAAATCTATTCAAGAGTACAATATCTTAGAAAAAAAAAAAAGTTATTAAAAAAAAACAAAACTATTTTCTAAAGTCTGCTTCCATTAAAAAATGCATTAACATTGCAAAAACCTATCACCATTGCTTCCTATATTGCTCTAAAACTGTTTCAGCACTCACGTAAAACTAAACCAGGGAAAACTACGCTACTATATCCTTTCTTTCCTGAAAAATAAATTTGTACTACTGATGTCTTTAAATAGTGTTGTCATGGCTCTGAGTATACCAGCAGGCTTTAATTGCCCTAAGTCCTCACCTAGGACCTCCACACAGTCACAAATTCCCTTTGGCTCAGGTGTGTGGCATGCAAGCTGTCACTTGCTTGTGGTTTGCATCTGAGCTGTACCATATTTGTCCTGGGGTTGATCCTGTGCTGATATAAACCTGCCAGCTTGCTTTCCTAATATGATCTCAGATATGCTTTATAACTGCTTGATGAGTATTATTGGTTGCACACCTTGTTATCCCTAGATCTGCTCCTTTTGTTCAGGCACCCAAGTATAAATTTGGTTACAGATAGGATAGGTGTGCACAGCAGATGGAAAGAATTTTGTAGGTATCTCTAACTTGTTTCAAATGTTCAAATTCTCTGCTATGCTATACATCTCTTACACAGCATTGTTGCAGAGCTGTGATGAGTTGTACTGTGAAGCCTCTTTCATGTTGCTAAACTCCTGCAAGGGCTAGTGGATTAAAAAAAAAGGGGGGGAGGAGAGGGGGAAGGGAATGACTACAGACAACCCTTCTATTTTTGACTACATTGGGCTCACTTTTTATGACTGCTACAAGTTTGGGGGAGATACAGAGTTTGAGAGAGTTCCATCTCTCTAATCATCTCTCTAACCTTCTATGTAATAATTGATTTCCTATACCTCTTCCTAAAGGAGGGTGCTCAAGATCCTGTAACCTTACTTCCTTAGCTCTTACTAGAGCTTTAAGTGCCATTAGGCCTGTAAGTTCTAGGTTGGTTTACTGCAATTTAAAAGACAGATGCTTAATTAGAAGTTATAATACATCTCCTTAAATACATATTTGAAAAATGAAGTATGTGTGTGAAGAGTGAGGCAGTGCAGTGCTGAAACAATTTACAGTTCCATAATCTATAGTTACATTAAGCAAGCCAAATTTAAGAGGTAAACATAGTTGAACGTCTCTAATTCAAACATACCAAAAGAGCATTACTCATCGGAGCTATATTTCATTAAAATCTAGACAAAAAGCATATTTTGAACCACATCTGCTAGATAAAGGCAAATGATAAAAAAAATCAGCAAATAACTGTGTTGTGTCTTTTCCTTCCAGGCTTACTCTGTCCAGTAGCTTGCTTTGGCAATGGGGTATAGTTAGGGAGATAGGGGCAACAAATTGTTCACAGTTCCTTTTGAGACCTAGAAAAAAAAAATGTATTTTCCATTTTTATTAGACTTTAATGTGAATCTGAAGTTGGCTGGTCTCATTCTCTGCTATGTTAGGATACTAGTGTCTATCCACTACTACCTGACAGCACTTTTATCAAAAAAATGCATACCAAATTTTAGACTGAGGCTCTCTTCTAGCCAAAGGAACTTTGCATATGTTTTTAACTTTGCACCTAAGATTATAAAGTCAAAATACAAATGGAAGCTGAGCTGAAAGTTCAGAAAATATTCTGATAAACTTTAACTGTAAATTGAAGAACTGGAAGAAAAAGACCAGACTTGTCTGTGAAAACTGACTGAGGGAAAAATGAGGCTTTCAGATTTCAAAACCACACTTTTAAGAGGCTGTTGGTTTTTATTTGTTTTTTGTTTGTTTATTTGTTTTTAATTGTGCTTAATAACACTGAGCTTACTTTCTTCTCAAAAGCAAGATATTAATACAGTCAAAGATATACATTTTTTCTCTTTTCAAATATATATATATATATATTTCCTTTTAGTGATAAGGAAATGCTGGTCTATGGTGTCACAGTTATGGAACGATTGGCTAGCAACAGACCTAATGGAAGTAACAAGTATTCAGTTAGAACTTGTCAAACAATCTAACAGTCAAGAAAATCAGGTGCTCCTCTACATTGAACACCTTATGTGCCTTTCAGGTCTATATTCACCCCCTAAAAAAAGCAATGAACTAGTATCTAATTTGAGTGCAGTAAGATAGAAAATAACCTTTTGATCATTTCTGTGTTGCCTCTAAATTCTTACAGCTGTCAAGGCAAAGAATATGTTTAAGAAAACAAGCTGGACATCTGGCAGCAACCTATGTGATCACCTTCCAACGTTAACAGCACCTTTATAAGAAGGTTAATTTATTTGGGGATTTTTTGTGATAATAGGTTTTGTTTTGTACTCATTCTTTGCAGCAGTTCATACAAATCTAATTTCCCAGTCTACAGTCTTTTTCTTTTTAAAGTGGTAATGTTCTTATTGTTTAGTAGGTTTCATGTGCTTTTAGAAGCATATTTATCTTGAACTTTTATCTCAAATAATATGTCATTTACTTGCTGATTTATTACATATATCTGCAAAAATGAGTTACTATAAGCAAAATCAAACTGCATTAAACAAAGTAGAAAACACACAAAAGGTAGTTATTAATTTCCTTATTTAACATTGTACAAGTATAAACAAAATCTATGCTGCTTCCCTAATTTACACAAAAGTAACAAATCTGCAAGTTCTGTTAAACTTCATAGAGCTTTTTTGTTTGCTTGTTCTTAGTAGAGAATTATAGTCTACCATATTTGTCTTGGCTAAGAACTCTCCTGACTTACCTGAAAAATTTTGTCTGACATGGAATCACCTTGGTAAATAGGGTGATACAAGGATGTTGTTGTTCACCACTTCTGTTTCACTTTTTGACCTGGTTCATCTTTCATTTGCACCCTATTTAGAAGTGTCTATAAATTTTAAGCAAGTTTGTGTAGGTGCCAGTAAACTTTAATTGTTCTTCCCCTTATTTTAAACTCATTTGACTTTTGCTTTCCATGATTTCATTAGCAGAAAAGGAATAAGCAAATCACATTCTGTAAGAAGTTACTACAGTGTAACAGAGGTAAAATGTAATTGTCCAAAAATATCTTCAGTTTGATAAGGATACAGATATATATACATATATATATTTAAATTAAAGTGCACATCAGTGCAACCATGCTTTGATTAAGCCGGCTGCCAGCCAACTATCCTATTTCCACTTGCTTATCTCACATATTTCCACTTACATTGCAGAAACTGTGGGCAGCTTGGCTCCAAATTAATAAAGTCGATGGAGTCTAGAGACCTGTAGCTCAGAGGCCTATTGAGCTGACCAAACATAAGTGCTCACTGTAGTGAGTTAACAGCACTATCTCAGTCATAAAATGACTCTATCATCTCCAAGAGTACAGCATGTGAGTATGAACACTAAATCATTTGTAAATGTCCGACTCAAGCATCTACTTTGTTTTTATCGTGTCTAGCATAGATCTTGGTCCAGCGTTGTTCAACTTATTCTTCAACGTCCCAGACAACAGAATGGCAAGTTTGCTGATGACACCAAGCTCGGAGGAGTGGCTGATACCTCAGAGGGCTCTGCTGCCATTCAGAGGGACCTCAACAAGCTGGAGAGATGGGCCAAGAGGAACCTCATGAAGTTCAACAAGTGCAAGTGCAGGGTCCTGGACCTGGGGAGGAATAACCCCAAGCACCAGTACAGGTTGGGATCTTCAGAGAGGGACCTGGGAGTCCTGGTGAACAGCAGGCTGACCATGAATCAGCAATGTGCCCTTGTGGTCATGAAGGCCAATGGTATCCTGGGATCCATTCAGAAGAGTGTTGCCAGCAGGTCAAGGGAGGTGATTCCCCCCTCTACTCAGCCTTGGTGAAGCCAAACCTGGAGTACTGTGTCCAGTTCTGGGCTCCCCAGTACAAGAGGGATGTGGAGCTACTGGAGCAAGTCCAGAAGAGGGCTACTCTAGAGGGCTACTCTAAATATTTGGGAGGGGGGGGAGGGGGAGGATGTTGAGAGGATGGAGTTTTGGTCTCTTTTCAGTTGTACCCAGTGACAGGACAGGAGACAATGGGCACAAACTGAAGCACAGGAGGTTCCGTATGAATATGATGGGGCACTTAACTGTGAGGTTGACAGAGCACTGGAGCAGGTTGCCCAGAGAGGTTGTGGGGTCTTCTTCTCTGGAGATAATCAAAACCTGCCTGAATGCCATGCTGGGCAATGTGCTCTAGGCAATTCTGCTTGGCAGGGGGGTTGGACTAGATGATCTTCAGAGGTCCCTTCCAACCTCATGCATTCTGTAATTCTGTAGCATGCCTCAATGACTGGTGTGAAGGACAGTGAGAGAGGAAGGGCTGTATAACAGCAGTCACAGGGGTAAAAAAGGAGTAGTTGTAACTTTTGCTTGATCAGTACCATAGCAGATATTTTCAAATAGGAGCACTGTCTCAGTTAGTTCTGAGAATAAGCACTAGTCTTGTGTTCAACCTGATGTGTGAAATTGTGACCATTCTGCAATATTAGCTTGATTCATTTTCCAAGTGATGATGGTGGAGGCCATGTAAAAGAGCTTGGGATACTGTGATAGGTATGTATCCCTTGGCAGTTATGTATAAGCCATCCAGTCATACAACCCTATCTGATATAATTAGCCAACATACTTCAGTTTGCAGTATGCATTGTCCCTAGTTAGGAAAGGCAGACTGATATTTTTCTAATATTTAATATTAGACATTATATGTGACCCATGAAGAATAATTGTTCTGTTTAGATAGGGTAGACATGTTATGATGTAGGTTAAAAAGTATGTGATATTTTGGAATGTCTGTCCATCATGAAAAAAAAACAGTAGCATGTGTTCTGTAAGCAAAACTGTATCTGCTTAACTATTACCCACCTTTTCCAAAATGTGGCTGCTACTAAAAGAATTCATAGGATTCATTTTCTTCCCAGTTCAATAGACATGGGTTTCACCAAACTGACTTCAGTGCTTTGATTATTTTTCTTCCATTTGTAAAAACAACCTGAGTAGGATTTTTAAGTACTTTCTTTGCAGTTGAAGCTAGTTCTGATGAGATATCTTACTGATTGTAAGAATTCTGACGCATTCCAGCACATGCTAACCAAGTAGTAGATCTTCTGCTTACTCGTATTGCAACCTTCTTAACTAAAGCATATAGTGATCCCAAATAGCACACGGAAAAAGGGCTGCCTTTCTTCATTCTAGATCAGTCCTATATAGTGAATAGCCACAAGCAGATAAACAGGAAGGATATGGGGATATAATGTGGTTGCTGAAACAAGGATGCTTATAAGTCAAAGTGAGGCAAAGGAAAACAGATGTGTCATGTAACAGTTAATCCAAAAGCGGTGTGGCACTGTCTTCATATGTTGACCTTCCGCACAGCTAGCGTGTACCTTGAGCTCAAACATGAAAGTGCAACAGAGAAAGAGTTCATGACAAACATGAAAGTGCAACAGAGAAAGAGTTCATGACAAACTGAGGGTACTGTCTTCTATCTGGAAAGGGAAAGGGAAAGGGAAAGGGAAAGAAGAAGAAGGAAGAAGAAGAAGGAAGAAGAAGAAGGAAGAAGAAGAAGGAAGAAGAAGAAGGAAAAGAAGAAGGAAAAAAGCCTTATCCATCTTTTGTATGGTTGATGGTTATTCAGTTGTTGTCTGGAGTAGTTATAAATTTTAGTAGGTAATAAGCAGAAACAGACCAATCTCCAAACAGAGACATTTTCCTATTCTTCCCTCCAAGACCCTGTTCTAGAATTCAGAAGTTACTTCAGCTAAAATTCCCAATAACCACACAGCATGGTACAAGACCACATAACTGTTAGACTCTGTTTTGTTCGAGATAAACTCAGACAATTTGATTTAAAGCAGTGCACAAATGTCTTTTAACTGCCTAGCCACCTCATAGATGCAGAAGACACAGAAGTGACACCAAGATGCTGGCAGCACTCCCAGGAAATTCAGGACAAGTTGAATAAAGGTACCTACTTGTCTACAATGTCAGGGGAAGACTCAGAAGTCAGGACAGTGATGAAAAACTTATGTGAGAAAATAACAAGGTGCACATAGGTGACACAAGTTATAGAATGACTTGCAAGTGTCTCTGGGTGTAATAATGGGTGCTAAGGAAAAAATGTAAGGATCCACAGCAGCTATAGGAAGATCCTTGAACAGAGAGCTATGACATCCAGAGATGAGTTTAAATAACATGCTCTCACCTGCCTGTTAAAACCTTTCCCCTTGGACTCAGGGAGAAGTGATGACAGGAAAGGCAGAGATAATAGAGGAAATGAATGAGTTTGTCCTGGAACTGTGAGACTTATTTTATCAAAGAAGGGGTAAAGTTGACAGTAATGTCTATGGCCTTTCCATTCAGGCTTAGATGAACTTATGGGTGCAATTCATAACATTTGTGACAGTCTTCTCACTGGTGTCTTGGAGAAAACTATTGTTCTTGACAATGGGGCACAAAGCAATTATTCCTCTATGAATAAAGTGGCTCTTTAAAATATCGAAAAATAGTAGAGCTAACACTTGACCACAACACCTCTGCCAATGTCAGTGAGAAATGACTAGTGGCACTGCTCTTCCATGGAAAATTAATTCATTCTATTTTTAGCTATTATGAGTTTTTTTCACCTAATGATCCTTGATCAGATTTGTCACTGTCTTTTGTCATCAGATTATCCTCTATAACTGCATCATAACCTTGCAAAAAAGGATCAGAATAAATATTTGTTAATTAGAGTGCCAAGAATTTGTCTTGAATTGAGTGATTAGTAGTCTTTATGTAAACTCCTTTGATTATTTCAGATTTACTAGGTATACATTCACCTTCAGTACTTCCTAAGCAAACTGGCAGCAGTGTTCTCTAGTCCAAGCTTTCTGCAGTACCCTGTTGAGCAAGGATTTGAACAATGGGATTTTTGTTTTAGTCCTTTTTCTTTTTTAAGCTTTTTGGGCTGCAGGGCATGGCATTAATGTTATGTAAAGTATTTAAAGAAAATGGGAAGAGATGGATGGATGAATAGCATTGACTTTCTTAATTATAAGACTAATAACATGGGAGGTGATTTAACTAGTCATTGACTTCCAGAGTATCATCTGTATATAATGGACAGATCCTATTCAAAGTAGATTAATTCAAAGCTAATGCAAAAGTATGCATTAGACCTGAACAAATGAAAAACCTCCACATTTTCATTCAGTGATACAGAATATACTCATCAATAAATGATTTTTGAGTATTTCTCAGCTGCCTGTCCTTGAATTCCCAAGTTTGGTTCTGATTCTTGATCATGATAAAGCCTTTCTTGAGCCTCACAAAGAACAACAACAACAAAACCAACAAACTAAACAATAAAACAGTTCTGCATCAGTTGCTGTTGCTGTCACAACAGTCCACAACTGCAATATTTCACAATAAAATAAGAATTAGACAATGCTAGTGGTACCTATGTTGCAACAGAAGTAGGAAATATTTTTGCAAGTGATTACCTGAGATAAATAGTACATCCCAACTCAGCTGAAGAGAAGGGATTTATTAGATTTATTATTTATATTTATTGTTCAAGCCATGATGAGTTGTGACTAAACTTCAGGAATCTCTGTTGTGTAATAGTCGACTAGAAGCAACAACAGAACATGTAATCTCTACAGAAATAGTAGTGACACTACAAAAAGAAGCTGTAGATATCTGGGTTCAATATTACAATAGGATAGGAATGCTGAAAGTGAAAATAAAGGTTTTTTTCTTCACAAATTTTCTTCTCTTTTACTGATATAAATCCATTATGGCTGGCCATCATGAGAACTATTGTTCAGTACACAGTACAGAGTATCTGAAGGTCAGAAAGAAAGAAATGGATGGTGAGGCTTGATGAGGTGGCAGGTACATTTGCCATTAAAAGGCTTCAATCAGGAAACTAATTGTGGTTCAATGAACCTATGTGGGGAAACCTTTCCCTAGTACTTGTTATCAGAGGGACAGCATCTGCTGCACACTGATGTTAATGAGACTTCCATCACGCATGAATATGAAATTAATACTGAGTTATTTGTAGTATAACTGACAATTTGTGATAGTAACAGCTACAATTTCCTTTCTTTTTCATTATGCTCTTTAGTAGCTAGCCTAGCATCTCCAGCTAAGTTTTCCTTACACAGCCCAACATCATTTCTGTAAATTCAGAAACAGGACAGTTATTCTTTTCTTCGGATGTAACCACTTTTCCCCAAAGTTTAAAATACAGTCAGAAAAGGCGTTGGAAAACTTAGTGAATAAAGCATTTGAATGAGTTCCTGAATCAAGGTCTGTAAAGCTGATACCATCATCAGTAAGAAAATTGTCATCAAGTTACTGTTCATCAACAACTAATTACAGTAAGCAAAATTCTGCTTTATGTCAGAGTCCATCTTGAAGAAAGCACTTTGTGAATACTCTATGGCTTTTCAGAAGTAAATAAAATCACAGTTTTCAAATATTTCTTAACAAATTGTTACAGTGACTGCTGTGAATAACATGAATCTAGAAAATTTTATGTATTTGAGTCCATCTCATGCTCACCTGAGGTAAGGAATATCTAGCAGACAGGTTAACATTTTCCATCAGTGCAAATTCAGACTGTATAATGAGTTTTCCAGGTGGTAACTACCCTTACTAATTATGGTGATAAATAGCCTCTCCCCTGTACTTCAGTTGTACTGTTCCAGTTAAGCCAGGCCAGATATGTTTAGATGTACCACAGACTCACTGTCAAATTTCCACTATTCAAGAATTTTCATGTGAAAATGAGAATTTTCATGTAAAAACACATGTTTGAGGAACTGGGGCACTTGAGCCATCCATATTTTGATACTGTTCTGTTTGATAGCACCCATAGTTACACACACTACAAGCATCACAGAATATAAAAGGAAGAAAACTTATTATCTACATATTTGATGATCCTTACAGAGGAATGTGAGACACCTCAAAGATACCTTCCAAACACCATTTGATTGCACTGAGTTACTTCAAGGATGCAATAAACTTTTACATGAGATGAAGTGCTAATTTTTGCAAAGTGTGTAACATTGCTCTGGGATGTTTTTAAGCTCTTTATGGAGCAAGTTTTCAAGCAAAAAGCTCTACAGCATGCCAAGGGAATTCTGATCTGATGGCAGAAACCTGGAGCAAAGGGAAGAACTGTGCAGACAAACACATAAACAAACACTGAATTGCTCAGCAACTGGACATCTTCTGTAACTGTGATTTCATACTGAGGGTTGCTCAGATGAGTTCTCTCATACCAATATAGGGAAAAATAAAGAAAGGTTGGATATACTTCATAAATACAATTTTGAGAATGTGGAACAGCTTCTGGGCTGTTGTGCATGAGCCAAATCCCAGATGAAAATTTCTTATTGAGAGCCCAGCATCCAAGCCTTCCACAGAAATCACTTTCATTTCTGCATCTTCACTGAATGCTGAGACTTCCTGCCCATCTGCCAACAGCCTCCACAGGAAAAGCAGAGAACTTAATGTTATTTTTTGCCATAGTACCTTATTTTTAAATTACCATTTTTTCATGTCAGAGGGTTTTTGCTGAAGTAAGGACAATTATTTTCCTTTCAAGAAGAGACAAAATCTTGTAAATTCAAAAAAAAAAAAAAAAAAAAAAAAAAAAAAAGATGTCACAGGTTTACATATATGGGAGAAGTAATTCCTGGCATTGAATATTCAATGATATTGTCCTGAGAGTAGCCTGGAATGATGTATAGCATATAGAAACTCTGATTTCTCATTTATGATAGGGTTAACAAAAAGAAAGATCATCAGGCAAGCCAGTCAGTGTACAAGTTCAAGATCAACAGGCAAGCCAGTCAGTGTACAAGTTCAAATTTTTGTGAACTGCAAAAAGCCAAGAACTGGTTCCATTTCCAAGACCTACCTGAGAGATCTACTTTCACTGACAGCTTAAGCTACTTAGTTGTATTCATTGAGTCTTAGTTACACTCTGTGATCTACATATAGAATGCTACTATAGCTAGTCAATTTAGGTAGTACTCAATATTTGACATTTTCAAAAGTACACTACAAACAGTACAGGCTATGGTGAAGCATTTCCATCACAACTAAAAGCTAACATGGGGATACAACAGAAAAAATGTGCCTCAGGCAGTAACAACCCCCTCCCATGGAGGTTGGTTCAAGAGAAAAATAGGATATGGAGGTTCCAAGAGAAAAATAGAGTATGGAGGCTCCATACATTGGTACATTTTTCAAACTTCATTAGTTCCTGTGGTTTTAATGAGAATCATTGCATACTTGTGCAAGCAACCCATGCATGCCACTTATTACATCTTTTGGTGTTCCTTAAAATATGGTCCATGTCATTGAGCTCTTCCACTTTCCCTTGCATTTTGTTAGTACTTCTAATTTTTGTTATATATAACATAGATGTGAGCTGTCTCTACTCTTGTGAGAGACAGTAAAAAAATGATTTATCTATGGAGACATCCCTGTTTTCCTCTGAAGATCTCTTTGCTACCTGGACATTCTTCAGAGAGACATTCTTTTAATTCTGATTTATTTTGAGTACAAAAGTATCTCACAGAATTAGGACTTTAAAAGAGACAAATCAGTCTCTTTTCACAGAATCACAGAATCACAGAATTTCTAGGTTGAAAGAGACCTCAAGATCATCGAGTCCAACCTCTGACCTAACACTAACAGTCCCCACTAAACCATATCCCTAAGCTCTACATCTAAACGTCTTTTAAAGACTTCCAGGGATGGTGACTCCATCACTTCCCTGGGCAGCCTGTTTTGGTCATAGAGGGGTTAGGATCATACTCAGTTCTCATGCTGCCTGTCAGAATCAACCTGTTTTTTCACTTCTCACTTCCCTGTCCCAGAGGCCTGCTTTTCTTAACTTGCAGTTCCTTCTCTTTTTTAATTTTTTGAACTCAAAAGTAAATTTCTTGTCCCTAAATAATAGAAATAGCCATTTCTGTCTCCCTGCCCCAAACTTCATCTTCCCTTTCTTAGGAGATTTCTTTCTCTTATTGCTCTTCTAGTTTAGACCCAGAAGTCCTCACCTTTAAGCCTCTGTTGGAAGTGTGATAATTCCAGACTTTGGAATACTTCCATTCCTGCAATTCATATACCTGGCAATAGTTACTATTCAAAGAAAAATTGTATCAGATCAATAGAAAATATCTTTCAGTCATAGAATTCCTAAATCAACCACAACCACGTTTTTTTTGAAATTAAGGGCATAATTTAAGAAGCTAGCCAAATTAAACAAAGTTAGGTAAAATTATAACATAACCCTTGGTTTTCTTGTCAAATAAACTACTTAAATAAATAAATAAATTGTAGTTCTAGTTTGAATTTGTCCACTAAATACATTTACATTTTTTTTTTATTATTATTTATTTATTTTATCTCTCACTAAAAAGGCAATTGGGGGACACTTTTGGTCCAAAATTTTAGGCCATTGCAGACTAATTTAGGAATTAGGTTTAAGTGAAAAATTACAGTACATGAAAGATCTTATTTTCATCTGCTTCAAACTATAGAAAAACAGAACTGTTAGCCATATTTAATCTTAACACATTATTTTCAATGCATTCATTTCACAGATGTTACTGAAACAAATCATTTCATCTTTGAATAATTTTTTGGGTTTTGTTCCCCCTGCCCTGTAGGTAAGAAAACAGATTGGGCAGAAAACAGAATGATTTGCTCAGCCATATAAACTGTTAGTGATAGAGCCAGGAATAAAATACAGGTCTCCTGGATGTTATGCTAATAAACTTGTGATTGAAGCATGCTATTTTTCTGTTCACCTTTCCTTAGTGGGAATGCTGTTCCGTATAATGACCACTAGAGCCAATACAGACAGAGGTATGATGTTTGTTAATCTAAAGACTCAAGAGATTAAGAAAATATGGTAGCAGGTAATTGATAGAGCATGGACAATCACACCACAAATACAGATCCAGGCTAATATGCTTATAGAAGCCATTTTTACGTGAATCTGGTCCAGTACATAACCTTCCACAAAAAGGAGTATGTCCAAACTTCAACTGGAAGAATCTGGAGAATGTTTCCCTTGAGAAGGTATTCCTTCAGATCTCCCATGTTATCTAGAATATGTTTTACTTACTGTAAACAGGGAAGACCAATGTAGTGAAAGCTGAGAACTGTGATGTAATTTAAAAATGCACTAATCAGGATACAAATAATGTTTGGTTTCATTGAAACCAAATATATGCATACTGCAATAGTATATGCATACTAAATTAGTAACCACCAACACATAAATATTTTGTAAGCTTGTGATAACATAAGGACAATGTGATAACTAAAGGGTGAAAAATTGGAGACACCCAAATGATAAAAAGGTGCCAAATGAAAAACAAACAAACAAAGCACACAAGATAAAAACAAGCTACTGCATATGGCCAAGACATCCTGCCTAATATACATGAAGGATGACTGGCAAAATCAAAGACAATAAAGACAATATAAGCACTACAAGGAGCAGATGAGATTTCTTTTCTACCTGTGGGGATAGGGTGTATCAGATATCTTTGTCAAAAGAGCTCACACAAAATGTCTTGAAACTATGTTTTAATTGGAGCCCCAGCTATGTAACTGAGTCCTTCATTAAGATATGTCTTCAGATTTGTCCTCTGAGCTTCTGTTTTGTAAATCCTTCTGATCTTTAAGGCAAGTCTTACCAGCCAGTCACTCCAAGAGTGCATGCCACAGCATCAGATTAACTGCTAAATCAGTCTCATGGATACTGCTCGGCTGCCTGTATAGCTGAATCTCACAATCTATTTCTCTTTAACACAGCTAAAAGTTGTGATAAATTGGCTTGCATATATATGCTCTGTCATGTAAGATCTCTGGAAGTCTCCAAGTGATGGATAAGAGAGAGATTCACAACAGGTTTATTAGTTGGAAACATCACCCTTGTTAGCAATAGATATGCTTATTTCACTAAGCTGTTCCTTGACGTAAAAGATTGTCTGCAAATCTCTGCAATGGACTTGTCTCTCGCTCTGGTGTTTTTATGATCCTGTGGTCTGAGACACTAGTGTTTGAAGACATTTTCCTGCTGAAAATTAATTCTCTTATAACATTAGTAGTGACTGGTAGAGAGTACTAGGCCAAACATAAGGCACTTTTGTTCCATGAATTTTAGGTTTCCTTCCCCTTTATATATGGTAAACAGTTAAAAATCATTGTAGATGTGAACCATTTTGAAAGTTAGCTGAAGCCAATCAAAGTATTCTTTTTTGACTCCTATAGGCTTAGTCTCAGTCTTTATGAAGAAATAAAACCCTGCCATCCTAAAAAGGAGGAAGAAAATAATTTGGACCACGAAAAATGGATTAGCTTCTTGACTTTGTATCTGGTGGAAATGTATATTTTCTTTATTTACAACAAGTTCCATTGTTTCTTGTATCCTTTGTTTATTCTCCACACAGACAAAACACATACTCTTTACCTGAGATTAGCAAGTGGCAAAACTGTATTTTCTTTCAAAACATTAGCTATGGTCCTGTTTTTATGAATATATACTAATGCAAGTGCTAATTATTTGTTTTATGCACAGTATCTGTGAAGACACTGTTCATTTAATAATGCCTGTCAGTTATGTTTTAATATGTATAAGAAAAATCTGAAATTAACACATCATTGTAACAGAAAAAACATCTATTTGTCTTCAGTTCATTGATCATCTTTAAATCTGAACTACTAATTTGATCAACAAAACTTCTTTTTCCTAATCTAACCCTCAACTCACTGTTCAATTTCTCTTTATATACATGTCTGGTCCAGACATCAGAGGAGTCTCAGTGAGCTCAATGTCTTGATTTACAAAGGAGGCAAAAGGTATCCACTGAGTAGCCAGAACAATTTACAGAAGTGGCTTAATAAACTGTATATTAAATTCCTACTGAAAACCAGCTAACTTTCTGGACAGACAATGTTTGTCACATGAAATCTGGAGAAAAAGTACTGAAATCCATTCATTCAGGAAGGAGATAACTTGGTGCCTTTTTTTGCCGTTATTACAAGAGCTTATTCTATCTGTCCATATCCCCAGTGATATGCACGCTAGATGTATTTGCACACATTGATGGAAGCAGGTTATGGCTTCATGTTCTTGTTTTATTAAATTTTTATGAGGGAATGATATTATGTATTGGATGCAGTGTTTCTGAGTATATTAAGTGGAAAACATAATGTATTTTCCTTGGAGAATAGGATTTATGTGCTGCAAATGTCTGATATGAAGTAATTTTTCTGTGAGGGATTACTGTCAATACTGTTTCTGAATCAAAACCTATTCAGCAATCATAAGCAGCTGGAAACTGAACATCTGGGGCAAGAGTCAGCAGAAAATTTTGCTACCTCTAGATGCTGTCTTTGTATGGGACCAGTTTATCGAGGTTAAAATACAGGCCAGCTGTGAAAAACCAAAGTGAGAAATAAACCTCCCAAAATGGAGCAAGGACAGCAAAGTTGCCACAAATAAAGCACAGAATCTGATCCTCAAGAACTATTACCTTTCCTTAAATAATATGCATGCATAGACAAAGTAATTTTGCACATACATGTACCCTCTATGGCATACACCAGAACACTACTGATAAGAGGAAATGAGACAGAAAATGAAAATAAATCTTCAGTAATAGTCTATGGCTGTGGGTTTGGGTCTCTAATGTAGACTCAAACCTGGAATTTTAGAAAACTGCAATTCAGGTAACTGATATCCTTGAGGATAGCAAGTTTCACTTGCTAAATGGGTGTAAGTGGGATTGGTCAGGAGAAGGTATTTTACCATAAATTCAAAGTCATTTTTCCCCTAATTGCTAATTCCATGTTCTCTCCAGGCTGTACAAAGACATGTCTCCTTTCTTTCCCCAGAAATGTACAACAAAGTAATTTCAAGCTTTTCTGTTAAATTTGATGTGCTTTCAATTAGATCTTCTAAAAGTGTATGGAAGAGCTCTTAGCTAGCAATAAACTATTTTACCATTAATATATGAATGTTACAAAAGGGTGCAATTTTAATGACTGCTGAACACTGGGCAGGGAAATGAGGTTTCTCCAGGTTCACTCTTAATTTCTGCTATCTGACTTGATTCTGACTTGATTCACTGTGATTCTAAAGACAACACAAAGGGAAAAAAAATACATTTCCTTTGTTAAGAAAGGAATCATACTTGAGGAGTTTTAAATCACAGCTAGGGATTTCCTTCAAATCCTGCTTAGGAAACAGAATGGTAAAAGAGGAAAATTATAAGACAGAACTGGGGTGCAGGAAAAATCAGAAATGATCTAATTTTACTATTAATAATTTGACAGCTAACTATCTGGTCTAACTTTAAGGTCTCTTAGCTCAATGAAAGGCTTCCAAAGCTTTTTTCATCCTGAGATTGTCAGGATAGGGGGATAACTAATGCTCTGGAAACTTACAGTAGATGGAGGCCAACAGGCCACTTTAGAAAAGGCTCCTATGTTTAATATAGCTCCAGCCAGGTAAGATGAATCTCATGTTGAGTTTAAGAATTGTGGAACACTCAGAAAATCTGTTGGAGTAGAGAAGGGCTTGGAGTAAATAAGAAAACAAAACTGATTATTTGAGAAAGGTAGTCTTGGATTTTCATATTCTAGTCATGCAAGAAGAAGGGAAGTCAGTGAGTTAAATGGTGTGAGAGTGGGAAGACTAAACATTCTCTCCCCCCTCAAAAGAAGTTGACAGTGGGAAGAGGGAGTCGTTTGAGACAAGCTCAAGGCAAAAAGCACCTAGGACTCGATGAACAGAAAGAAAGAGTAGACATTAGTAAAGAAATACTATACGAAAGATGAGCAATTTAAAATAAGGTAAGGAAGAGAGTCAGAAGAAGCAATGAAGCCAATTGAGAGAAGTGACTGGAAAATAGATCATGAAAACATGTGAAGGAAAAAGCAATATACTATATTTAGAGCAAGTGTTTGGATCCCTGGGTAAAGAATCTGAAGGAAAGGAGAAACTAAGACTTTTTAGTAAGTGGCCAAAAGAATAGAAAACAGTTTGTTACTCAGATATAAAGAGGGAGTATAACATGAGTAGTTGCTCATGAGAAAGAGACAATGTTGTGTCAAGAACTAGCCTCAAGTGAGGCTTGAGTAAGGATGCAGCATTCTTTGCAGGACACTGCTTTAAGGCTCCAGGCACTTGGGTCTACACAGTGGAGGAAAAGCTTTAACTCCTACTCACCATACATAAGGGCATTAGGATTTCTCCACACAATGTAATTTTTCTTTTCTGTTTACTTAAGGGAAAGAAGCTTTAGGGAAATTATAGAAACAAAAGTTGAGACTGTGTTAATTTTAACATTCCTTAGCTTCCATGTGCTCAGTTTTGTAAAATTATTTCAGGAAATTAATGGAATTGTTCTTCAATATAATTATTTATTTGTAACAGGTTTGTGTAAGAGTTCATAAATTCTAATGTTAGTAAACAAAGTTTATGTTTCCTGGTCTGGGAAAAACAGACTTTTGATTTAACAGTTATATGTTGCAATTTTTTGTTTTGTCTTCATGTTCCTTAAGTCTCTTTTCTTTAAATCTACTGCAACAGCAAATGGTTCTGTCATTAAGCTCTTCATAGAAATTTATTATGATTTAATTGAAATGGAAAAGAGGCAATGTTTTGAGATTTTAAAGAATTTCTTAATGCAGTCACTAATCTCTGCTTTATTTGAAAACTTCTCTTCATTATTAATGCAGCTTTCCCTGCCTGAAATAATTTCTGTTATTGCCATCTCCATATTTGCAGCCATAGAATGGGTTTGCTGGCCTGTCATATTTAATCTCTAAAAAGCAGCAAAGTTATCAAACTCTGTCAAAAATGTATGTGCATTAACATCTGATTTAGCTCAAGAAGGGAAGGAACGGAGTGCAAAGTGTGTGGCTGAATAGACTAATGAAATTTTAACTGACTTCAGTTCTATTTATTGGATTCGTATTCCTCACAAAGTTTCATTTTTTTGTTGTATCAAAAATTGTCAATGTTTAACAAAATTCTGACTGTCTTCCATACTACCTAGAGCAATTCAACTAAATAGCTGATAGCCTCAGCAATTTTGCCATACTCCAAGGAAAGAAACATGTCACATAATACGCGATGAGAGAAAAATATAAAATAAAATTGTAAAGACTACTAATACTGGAATTGTATGACCTGGGAAGAATCTAGGAAAATCACAGTGAATGAAAGACATTAGGTTAATGGGGTTAATCTATTTTTGTTAGTACTACTCAGTTTCATTTGTAGTTCAATCACAAACAAGTTTTTCTGCCATGCCCCACAATCAATCCCACAATATTGCAGGATTGGAAGATTCTGCTTTAACTAAGTTACAATTTAAGATGATAAGAAGCAGATAAAAAAGTAAATACAAATGAGAAACCCAAGGAAAAAAGATAATTCATTTCAAATAATGAACACAGTGCTCAGAATAACAAGTTGCAATTTAAAAAGTCTGTATTAAACCATGTAACAAACTACATTCCCATACCAAGGAATGAAGAAAAACATTCCTGTACCAAGAAGTTACAAAGCTCTGAGTTCAGTGCTTTTAATCAGATAGTAGCTAAATATTTTATCTCTTTTGTCATCAACATCAATGCCCAATCATTAAGAACTCTTCTATGTATAAATTTTGTCAAAATATGAGCGTAAATATTTACCATAAATATTTAAATATTAAGGTACTTGAAAGTATCCAGAAGAGGGAAAGAGGGCTGGTAAGAGGGCTGGAGGGCATGTCCTATGAGGAGAGGCTGAGGACACCTGGGTTGCCTGGTCTGGAGAAGAGGAGGCTGAGGGGTGACTTCATTGCTGCCTACAGCTCCCTGAGGAGGGGAAGTGAAGAAGGAGGCGCCAGTCTCTGATCCCTGCTCACTAATGGCAGGATGCACAGGGATGGAGCTGTGCCAGGGGAGGGTCGGGCTGGGCATCCTTGCTGGATTGCCTTGCTGGGAGAGTGCAGACACTGGGACAGGCTTCCTGGAGAGGTGGCTGATGCCTCCTGCCTGGCAGTGCTCAACAGGTCTTTGGAAAATGCCCTCATTAATATGTTTTAACTTTCAGCTACTCCTGAAGAGGTCAGGCAGTTGGACTTGATGATTTCTGAAGGTCCCTTCCAACTGAACTATTCTATTTTATTCTAGTTTCAGAAGAATCAGGGTTCCACCCTTCCTGTCTGGAAATGAAGAAGTTCAGAGAGATGCAGTATTTTGGCATGATTTATATATTCAGTACAGGCCTATGTCTGGGAAAGACTTTTCCAAAACAACTTTGGACATTCTCCAAAACCAGCTCCAGCAGAGATCAAGGTCTGACAGAGCCCTAAGCTTGTGGCTTGGAGACAATTAGAAAAGCACAGGGTCCAGGGACAAATAGCTGAGGGGCAAGCTCATGGTCAGCACCCTTTATTGCTCCCACCAGGCCAGCTGCCTCAGTTCTTGGGCAGACAGCCCCATTCCTAAACAACACCAAAATTTGACAGAGACTCTTTCTTGGCTAAGGACAAATTTTGACAGGGATGCAACAATTTGGAAGGAAAAAAAAAATCTTTCAGCATTGCCAGTCTTTCAGACAGTGATTTATCTCAGGACATCAGCAGCCTACATTCTACAAAGCAGCAGGGGAATCAGAGTCCTTTCTGTGAAGACTTTTACATGACCACAGACTGCTGAGAATAGCATGCTCTTCTTTACGGGTGCACTGAGACAGGCTTTTTCTTTGCTTGTAAGGTTTGTGGGAAAGGACTGTAAAGCAGTATTTTTCTTTACGTTAATAAAACTTCAGGGCCCCTGCTAGAAGATGAGTCCCTGCCACATGATGATTTCCATCCTGTATCCTGGGTTCCATATTCTTCTCTTCCCCCATCCCAAACAAGATGAGGGAAGCTCACAGTTCTGGATGCTAGGAAATGCTGGTGGTTTGGGACAGACTTATGTGTTCACTGCATGACAAAAATACCTGGATACAGTTATTTTCTAGCAAAATGATTAAAGACAATAAATTTCTTTGTTCTGCTTTATGAAGCAGAGACTGAGCAAGTGGGATAGGGTTCTCATTGCCCTTCCTCAGATGGGCAACAAAGTACAGACACTGCTGATACGACATGGAAGTCAATCTGTTCCTGAGGAGAATGACCTCAAGTCATGGAATTTAGCTTAATTCATTGCTAATGAACACAAACATCTGATCACAAGTTTGGGTACTGGGAAAAAAGGATAACAAATATTTTAACAAAAACTAACGTGGACATCTATCCTTACAACATCCAGACTTCTTTAGTTTTCTTGAAATTACAGTCAATCCACTAAAGTTCCTTCAGTTAGACTTGGTGACACTGGACGTAAAGGACAAGTATGACCTTTTGTTTGAGCAGCTCTTTGCCAGTTGTTGTTTTTTGTTTTGTTTTGTTTTTCCCTGTCACACTGCTCCTTAGTGTCCATGTCCCAGTGTGAGACACCCATATCCACTGTTCCTCAAAATATCCCTTCCTTCTCCCTGTGGACCACACTGTCCCTGCCCCAGCATGGACCACCCGCAGCTACATTAGGAATGTTCCTGCACTGTTCCTTTAGGATATCCCTGCCTGGCTCCTCCACAGACAGCAGTTCCTCAGGGGTGTCCCTGTCCCCTCCATCATGGATGGCCCTCTATTAATGTGACCTTTCCTGAACAGTTTTTTCTTAAAAAACTGAAGTTCCTGAACTGTTTTTCTTAAAAAGGTTTGAGCCAAGCATTGCATGTTTTTTTGTTTTGGTTTGTTTTTGGTTTTTGGTTTTGTTTGTTTGTTTTTGTTTTTCACCTGCTGCTGTTTACTCCAGTTTCTGAGCAGGCTACAACTGGTTGTGATTGGTACATGACTGTTTGTGGCTTCCTACCACACAGAGCACCACTGCAGCTCCCACAGCATTAACCTTGTCACTTATGTTCATGACAAGGTGAATGACATGACAAGTGAGGTGCATGTCTGTATCTGGTGACAGCAAAGGTACCCTGGTTGGCTAGGTCCCTTCATTATGATCACCAGAAAGATTAATCAGACATACAGGAATTAAAAATAAATAAATAAATTATAATAATAACAATCATGGAATGTGTTCACAGCATACTTAAACTCAAATTTTCCAAGCCCAGAATTTGTCCCATCCACTAGATCATATTTTCTCTCACATTATACATCTGGTCCCTGCAGAGAAGCCTAAGCAAACATTTTCATACTGTTTGATTTTGCCCCTCATATTTATTAATAAAAACAAATTTAATCTGAGATGTTGGCATTTTAATACCATGTATTTTCAATGTTTTCTGCTCTTAAGTTGTGATGCAATGGTGTTTATGTTATGAATATTAGCCCCCATAACTATTATTTTATAATAGTTATATGCTTTAATAGTCCAGACAACAGAAGCAAGAAAAGCTATCTGCATGTTATAAATTGAACAGATTAGCTGTAATATTTTGTTATACTTAGTATTGCATAAAATAGATGTGCTTTATAGATTTCAACACAAATTGCTACCTCATTCATGCAAGGAATATTTTCTCATGCAAGAAAATATTCTCTGTTTACTGGACAATCAGTCATCAGCCTAGCACATATTTTGTTTTTAAATTGTTATATTTGGTGTGTGTAACAAATCCTTGTGTTGTAGATATCTCTGATTACAGGCATCACAAGTCTTCTTGTGGGTGTTAACCTTGACTGCAGGCCACACACCCAGATTCCTTCCCTCAGCAGTATAGGAGAGTAAACAGATTCGGAATAAAGGTATTGAGACCATTTACCAATTACTGTAATAATTACTGTAATGGGCAAGACTTTCCTCAACTTGAGGAAAGTGAATTCAATTTACTGACAATTAAAATAGATTTGAGTAGTGAGAAACAGAAATAAAAACAACTTTCCTACCCTTTTTCCTATGCTCAGCTTCACTCCAGACTCTTCCCACCTCCAGATAGCCAAGGGAGAATGATCAGTCCACAACACCTCTCTGCTGCTCCTTTCCTCTCATACTTTTCTGTTGCTCCAGTGTGGGTTCTCCCCAGGTCGCAGTCTTTCAGAAGAAAATCTGCTCTAATATGGATTCTTTGCAGACTATAGCTCTTTCAGGAAATTGCCATCTGCTCTGGTATGGGGTCCTCCATAGGCTGCAAAAATTCTGCTCAACCACAACACACTTTTTCCTCCTTCTCTGACTTTGCTGCTCACTCTGTTACTTTTCACTCTTTTCTTTCCCCCTATATCTGTTGGTATTTCCTGCCCTTTCTTAAATGCATTTTCCTACCAGCTTCGCTCCTGGGATTTGGCTGTGGTAGAACCATCTGTAACTGGTTTACACCATTTAAAACCAGTTGTGTTGGGTACAGGGCAGGGGCCAGACACGGCCTCTTCTTATAGAAGCTTCTTGGTTGCTAAAACCTTTCCAGGGCCACTCTAAATATATACCCAGCTCTCTAAAGACCTAATGTTTATGCAGCTTGTTACACCTACCTCAGCATGGCAATCTCAGAAGGAAAGTGACCAAATGCTTGTTTCTACTATCTCCATACCATTATCACTACTACCAGGGCAAATTGCAGGCCTCGCGGCTTGGTGGCTGCTGGTTCTCCTTACTCCCTGATAAAGGACCATGCAACAGCTATGACCTAGCCCACTGTCATATTTATTAATTAGTTAATTAATTAAAAAAGCATAATAGACTTGCAGCTCTAGAGAAGCTATTTTGAAGCTACCTACTACATCCTCCATCTCCTGTTCCCTGCCTAGTAAGTGAAGATTTTTATTTTTACATAGTGTCTCAAAGAATATTATGTTATAAATGAAAGTGTCATATGGGATTGTATGTAGGTGTGTTGGGCATAAATGGCAGTATTTCGTATGAGGAAGCTGCATGGGCACCTTTTGAGGGGGGAAGCCATAAACAACACCATGCTGGGTTAGTTAGCTCTGAAATTGCCAGGGACACCTCATCCAACACCAAACTTCAGAGGATTCTGATTGTGTTTTAAAAAGGCAGTAACTGCTAGGGGAAGACATACGAAATGTTTCTTGGGGAGGGGAAGAAATGGAGGAGAAAAAGAGTCTTGTTGTGGGGAGGTGCTGCACAGTAGTGTAAAGCCCAGCGTCTGAGGCCTGCAGGTTACTTAGCTCAGAACATGAACACCCTGAGGGATCCTGGATGTTGGGAATCTCTGACAGGGACATCCCTGAGGGACTAGGGCCTGCAGGGGATTGATGACCCATGCTGAACCAGGAAAACCCTGAGGCACTGTGGCCTATGCTGGAGCATAGGGGCAGGAAAAGGGAAAGAGCAGTGGCAGCAAGGAAGTATAGACAGAAGCAGTTACTTGCTGTCCCCAGGCTCCTGTGCTGCTCATCGCCTCCCAGAAGGGATTGGGAAGGAATGAGTATAGCTCCTGCTGAAAACAAGGCAAGAGGAGGGGAAGAGGGGTGTTGGACTGGGGATAAGTTGGGAAAAGGGGGAGAAAGTGCATTGCCTGAAGTGTTGTTTAGTTGTTTCTCTTTATTATTATTAGTAACTCTCCATACTCAACAAAGTAATTATAAGTTTATTAATTAGTAGTAAGTTAAGCGAAATGACTGAATTGAGGCTGTTGCCCACTGATGGATGATGTGGGTAACACCTGGAGCCTGGTGTTAGAGTAATTGTTGGTTTACTAGGTGCAAACAGTGTGTAAACAGGTGAGACACAGTTTTCCTGACTTTATATTAAGGCTCTGATGGTATTGAAAGAAAAATGTATGACAGTTATGTATTCAAACACTGTTAAATACATTTTAAAGAGGCTAGAGGTGGAATGGATAGAGATAAATTGGAGGGTTTCAGGAGAAGGAAGAGGTAGGAGTGGAGATCATGAACTGCCCTGTGGCAGTCACAGTGCTTCCAGCACTTCTCATCTTGCTGTGCTAAAACACAGCAAAATGAATCTTTTCCATCAGACGTGGAATTAATTTGATATACCATAAACTCCAAATCCTGAGATGTTTCCATGACTTTGTTTTTCGTTTGTTTTAAAAACAAACGACAACAGTTGGCATAGTTGCTGCAACTGACCTTTTGAGAGTGGACTGTTGTAGAAATGCATGGTTGACTTGTCCCCATGCCTCTTTAGCAGCAGTTCAGATTAAATAATTTGGACTGATTAATGAAACCCAGCAAATTGGTGTATGTCATGCCAGGTGACCTGCTTGATCCCTTCTTATTTAGAATCTTTGCTGTTATGCAAAATAGGTGAAAAATTCTCTTACTTTGTTATGATTTATGACATGGTAACTTGTGATGTGACACTGTATTAGCGTGATTTGATTATAGAGTCTGACATGGCCATTTGATACAAAACACAGCATTAGTGTTGGATTTTTGAAACTGGAGAGAAATATTGCTAGACTGTCAAATTTAACATAGTGAAAGCTTTATATTTAAACCTTTCTTCTTAGGGACACCACTAATTAAATTATTTCTTCTTTCACGTCCTTTCAGAACTTATTGAGTGAATTATTTTCCAGATGGGAAACTAAACTCTGTGTGGGGATAATAGGGCTCCCAAATTATCATTCTGACCAGCACAAAAGTAATTCATAATTTACACTAGATAGAGGGAGTTCAGAGAGGTTAGTAGTAATACAGTGCAACTGTATGTCATGCTGAACCTTTTTCCCTGCTGTGTGCTACCTGGAACAATTTGGCCCTTGAGGTCCCATATGTACAAAGTGTTTCAGTGCTGGGTCATGTAACAATTTGTGCATTTGTAAAACTTTGTATAGTGTTATCTATTTATCATTATAAGAAAGCCAGCTTCTACCAATAATGCAATGAAATAAGATGGTGGCAAGGGAAAAAATATTTCAGTTTCATATATATGCATATACTGGAAGTCATTCTTAATTTTTTTGAAGGCTATGGAATTGAGTTAGAAGATAGAAGAGGAGAAAAAAAAATATATTGAAAAAAAGTGTTACTCCAACTTGTATATCTGTCTCAAATGAAAGTAAGAAAAACTTGACATTTTACATGAAAATCAATTTAAGGATTTTGTTGCAATTTGGTTTCACTGAAATAAGGCAGGATGGTAGTCTTTGGTCTCAAAACTCTGTTGAGTCACTAGAAAATATCATTTTTCAGTTCTGGATTCTGGGACAGATCCAGACTGCGAGTAGTTATATACTTTTGCAAAAATAATTTTGTAACACTTTCATCTTCAGCTTCGGACAGGGAGAGAATACCCAGAAAGGACACTTCATGAAAAGTTCAGAATCCTTTTAACCTTTCTTAGCTTCATGTCCTACCAAGGCATCTAAATAGTAGAAAACAGAACCAAACCCTTTGTGTTCCTTGTAAAGCAGCTATTAATTTTATGCCCTCAAAATCAATGAAAGGTTTGTTAGGAAAAAAATAAATGATGACTGTGTGCAGAAGAATAAGGGATAGGAGGTCACGAGAAACTAAAAGATCTCAGGTCCTCCCCTGTCATCTAATCTAATGCATACCCCAGCATCAGAGTTAACATGCAAGTGCACCTACATGAAGGAGCAAGCAGAAGTCTGAGGGTTTCTTTTTGGTCCTGTGCTTTATTTTGTGAAAGCAAAATAAAGGAACGCTAAGGTTCGTTAATACTCTTGGATTAATTAATAGGGAGTTAGTTGTAAGCAGAAAACTTTTAAGCCTTATTGTGAGCCAACATGAGGATGACTTTTTTTGTGGCCATTTCATAGATTGCTCTGTTCAGTTGCCTACTTCTGTTGGTGTTGAGGAGCTGGGCAGTTCTGATTCATCTGTCATTTTGTTAGGGTGCTATTTTATTTCTTTTAAGATATAACCTTGTTACTTCGAAACTGCTGCATTTCATAAGCAGTCAAAATATGTCATATATTTGGATTTTTAGATCCTATTTCCAAAGCAAGTGTGTTATTGTTTGAGGTATTCTTTGCCCTCAGACGTGACACATTGTCAGCATAGTTACTAACGTGACTGAGAGCTACAACACAATGATATGAATGACGTTTCTACAGGCATGAAACTTAATTGAGTGTTAACTGGAAAAAGCATTAACATAAACTTGAAGACCAGCAGTTATAAGTTAGATGTTTGAGGTTCAGATTCAGCTTCATGCTTCATGAGCTAAATTTTCCATTTTAGGCTTTTGTACACGATAATGCAGGATTGTTGAATTGTATATGTTCAAAATGTGTATATGAAGGGGTTCATAATTTGTTTACTAAACTTCTCATAGATTAAAAAAAAAAAAAAAATCTCAAGGGAAAAAAAATAGCAAGGAAACCTAAATGCAGTAAAATCTTTAATCCAATATCCATTGAAGTTAATGGTCAGATGACATCTTCCACAGTGGATGTGGAATTACTGACTGTGAAAGCTCATGGCATTTAATGTTGATGTTACACATCAGTGTGTTAACAGACAAGTTCCTGTTTAGCAGAGAGAACTTGCAATCTGGTCTGGTGGAAAGCAGTTCACAGGCAGTTTCTTAAAATAAAAAATTGAGCAAGTCATTTCACTGATTTGCTGATTTATTTAATCATGCAGAAGACTACATTTCTGTACAGATTTCAGATTTTTTTCTTTCTACAGTTGGTACAATGCTAGGGTCAGGAAACCTAGAAATGCATGCCTTCCTAGCAAAGAGCAGCTCAGCATTACTTTCCTTGGAACATCTTATAGTATTTTTATTTATTTTACTTTAATTTTATTTCTCATTTTATTTTTTCCCCAAATGCAAGGCACAATCTTGTTTGTATGGGGAAGGTGGGGGTAGGGACAGAGGAAGCAGCTTGAGCCAAGTTGTTGCTGAAGTTTTTCAACAAGACGGAACATGTTTTCTTTGACAATATTTTGGTCTTTTTAGAAGTGACAAAGCAAAAAGTGCATGTGTATGTTCTCCCTCTAAAGTATAAATGTGAGAAGGGAATCTTAAATTGTACTGTAGTTTAGTAATAAATTGTGGTACATGTAAGCCTCAGGGCTTGTATCTATTCCTCATTGAGGTACAGGAGACTATCTCATAGAACTTTTTTTTTTTTTGCCTTGGGCAAAGACTTTTTTCTTGCACCTTTTTGGTAGGGTTATCAGAATAATCAGAATAGAAAATACCTTTTTTTTTTTTTTTTTTTTTTTTTTTTTAATGTATGCAATCGATGCATCTAACAAACAGCTAAAATCTCAGATTAAATTTTGGATTCCAGTTAAACCCCTGGGCTTTTTAGAAGGACTGTGCTTCTCATGAAGGCCTGTATTTATTTATTTATTTCAGAATTATTTCCATCTTGTTCTGCATTAGCACATTTTACCTCTTGGATGATTGTTTATGAAACTATGGTGTTGGGCAGGCTTCAGTGAAAGCCATTTCCAATCTTGCTTGCAGTACAAGCCTTAGAGTTATTTTGGTGTTTTAAAAGGTGCGTGGATAGGATGGGCACTCAAGAAGCTTTCAGGTAGTGGGCTGAAATGCTCATTACATGCTTGCTGTTATCTTTTGTTTTTTGTGTCATGACTTCCTGTCTTCTGAAATAATTGTTGATTCCTAGGAGTTTCAGTAGACCTACTAGTTAACTCTTCAAGGATTCATAAATAGGAAGTTCTTGTTGAAACAAGAATTGGGTGTCCAAAACTACTGACTGGAGCAGCAAGAGCATTGGCAAATCTATAACCAGGGGATTTAACTTGTGGGTGTGTTTAAAGGTTTAAATCAACCCTGGATATTCAGACATCTGGTTCTCCTGTATGTAGTATTAACTTACCCTGGTGCTGTGAGGATGATCAGCAACCATTTGCAGTGATTTGAGTGCAAGAACAATTTTTCAATAGTAGTGTTGTTGGAAAGCTAGCTGTAATTCTGGGCTGCTGAAGTGCCCAGCCCCAAGATACCTGCAGTCCACTAGAGTGCAAGCAAGTACATCAAAGCTGATGCTGAGCTCTGGGAAATAGAGGGGAAAGCCAACTGTTTCACCTTACTGGTGTGTGCTGTGATAATTTATTTATTTCTGAGCAATAGCTGTGTCATGGCTGATGGATTAGGGCTGACAGGCTCTCAAACAATGTATCCACCTTCATGCCCTAGTCTCTAGACTGTCTGAGCCTGGTCCATTAAATAAACAATGCCCAGCCATTGTATCCAAAGAAGCAGGCTGGGGGATTCTCTCTCTCTCTAAATGATAGGATTGGAGAGAGCTGATGACCTTGTAGGAAATCTTGGTCAGGCTTTTAATTTGGTTCTTTATGCTGTGAGCCGAGAGGTTGCTTTTATTCCTTCTGACTCGGAAGTTTTTGTTTGATCCATTCCCTGTACAAGGTCCCACTTCCACCACCATGACCTGTCGTCTGTTTGATGTCTCAAACACTTGCAGAAGAGTGTGTTATCACACTAACAAGGAAAGACACAGTCAGAAAAAAGGTTCCTGCGGAAGCGGGTCATACAGGATGGCCTTTTCCAGGCCCCCACAGTAAACAAATTTGTTTCATTTGAAAGTTCTGAAACTTAGAACAGGATTCTGGCCAAGGCTATATGTTCAATAAAGAAACAGTGTCACACACCCGTGGTCATCCCCCTTCTCCACTGACAAGATGTTACTTGCTGGAAAGAAACACACAGATCTTAAGGACACACAGATTTTTGTCTAGATAAATTAAGTGTAGTTAGTCAAAGGATTGGAAAGTAGCTACAACTGTCTTTGCTGTACCCAGAGAGGAATAATATCCAGATGTAGGAACTGGCTGGGAATAAGACAGAAGGGCACTAAGCTTAGTGTTACAAATGAGGCATTTCTGTCCAAATTAGAGAAAGATGAGCTAAGGGACACAGAGAGGTGCAACAGGATGAGAGAGACCTTGACCTGACATAATAACTTGTGGAAAATTCAGGATGCATATGTCACTGCAGTTCATGGAGTCGCTACAAGTTTAGATTTCTTAAAGATTTTGGACAGAATATAAATGACAGAGGCATTAAAGGGGTTAGACTAACCTGGTTTACATGCTTAAATTATAGGAATGGAAAGGCATGTATTCCCTAGAATATATTCAAGATATTTGAAGTCCTTAACTGAGTTTGAGAATAAATTCCCATCCTTAAAGGGACCCGTTTTGCACCTAAATGGCATCCCTTAATATTATTTCTTACATAAAATGCATTTTTATCTAGTTTGTGACGGAGTTAAACCACAACTGGTAGGTGGAATCAAAGACAAATCACAGCTGTGAGTGGTGTGTTGTACTGCCTGTCTTCCTGGGACTTGTCTGGGTGTTTGAGGTTCAGCCACAGCTCTTAGCCTTAGCTTTGCTCTTTTAGTTGTTTAACATAATAACTCATTTCTGAAGAGTTCGTCTGATGCACAGTAGGAATGAGCAGAAAAACTTTTGGCATTGCTTTCTGTCTTTGGTTAACCTTTTGATGGGCTAAGCATGGCTTACAAATTGATTGCTCATTGCTTATTTGGCTGATGTTTTGCTGCTGAGTTAGCCTTTATTTGGATATTTAAACTGTAATCTTTTTCTGGGGTACTGTATTTTTTTCTTTGTACTGAGAATGTAAAAACCATAAGTATGGCAAAATGATTAGCCTGGTACCAGAACAGTCACAACTACTGACTTGGGAACCTTGCTCATAAATAATGTCTGGGGAGATAGGTTTTTGTTTGTTTCTTTTTTCAATAGAGGGAGATCAGCACAGAGAGAAAAATCCATTAAAGCCTCATCAGTCTAGAGCCTTCAATCCTTGTTCTTCCAATTTTGTTTTAGTGACTGTTTTTAAAAAAAGGTCTTGAAGATTGAGATGACTTCTGACTGTCACAAAAGAAAAGGAGCCACAGCTGGGACAAAATACCATATGTAAAATTATTTAAATGCCAGTTTTAGCTTTATGAAATGGACTTACATTCGTAACAGTATTTACATTTAAGCAGCTCAGACAATAATTATCGTAAATATTAAAGATGTCCTTGTATTAGAGAGGAAGGGGGGTGGAATCATGTTAGTTTGGGCCTTTTGAAGAAGCAAAGTTCACCAAGGGCTAAGCATATTAAAGTGTCTTAACTAACTCTCAGCAATAGATGTCCCTGGTTTATATGAGACTACTCTATTATAACCTATGGTGTGCGTAGCAGACTGTCTTATTAAGGTAACAAATTAATGCCATACTTGACTTAATTGTCTTTCTTCTTGTTCTTTTTCTTCTTGTTCTTTTTCTTCTTTCTTCTTCCTTCTTCTTCTTGTTCTTCTTCTTCTTGTTCTTCTTCTTCTTGTTCTTGTTATTTTATGATGCGTTTGTTGAGAGATGTACCACTATTCCAGTAAATCACTTCACAGTTGGTAGCTGCAGATGTGTTGGACATGTTAGAAAGTAAGCTTTTGAGGGAAATGGGTAAGGAGTTTAATTAGTTAAAAAGGTAGTCAAGTAAAACATGTAGTTTATTTTCTATTTGGTGATACAGCATTTACATTTATTTTAGCTCCTGTTTCAGTTAGATTTATTCATGAAGAATTGGAGCCCAGAAACATAGTTCAGATATGAAATATAAACTATAGATATGAATACTTTTGGTTACAAAATGAACACATTTAAATAGTATCTTACCTACCATTGACAATGAATGCTGGAAATTACTCTTTGTCTTAATACATTATAGAATAATAAAGAAACCTTTTCATTTTAATTAATGGATTACAAATATGTCTTAGTATCTGGCATAAAGTAATCTTCATTTCAATATATCTTAACATTACCTTGCAGATTTCATAACTGACCATGGCAGGAATCAATTAATCCCTCTCTTCTGGCCAAGTCATGAGTGGGGTTGAAAAAGAGAAGTGTTTTAGACTTTTAAAGTGGCAGGTTGCCTTTCACTTTCAGTTGAAACAGTTTAATCTGTTTCAGGTTTTTTCACCACTGGGCCAAGATAATAAAAAAGCAAGACCCAGTAAAGCACTTAAGAGGAGCAATATGCAACATAGCCATACCTAACTTTTATGCACCTGTCTCTAAAGTGAGATTTGTAATGCATATAAATCCCTATTCAGTTGACTCCGAAATGCTTGTACACCTAAAGCAAGCTCTACAACATCACAGCAAAATAAGCAGAAATGGTGAGAGAAAACAGTGTTCTTTATTCAGTGAGAATGAGAAGCCAGTGTTAGAAATGAAAAATGTGTAAGTATTAAATTATATGTGAGGCATGGGTTTAAGAAAAGTAAATATTTTCTTCTCTGAGTTAAGTGCTTCCTTAAGCTAGAAAACTAAATAACTCTTGGTTCCAGCAAACTGGTACATTTCTCTGTAAAGATGCATATCTGAGCAGAAAACGGTGTCTGTCTTGTTCATCTCTTGAACATCAGTTGGCTAGCTAAACAGTTGACAGGGAGGTGGATGTTAGAAAACAAATTGGTTGGAAATACTCTCTGCACTTCTTAATACAACTAGATCACTGTGTAGCCAATAGTGACAGGATTGTGGTGCCACAGAAGTACCCAGGATAATGATTCTGTAGAACAGGAATTCAACTGTTCACTTATGAGGGTGACAGTGCACTATCTAGCATCAATTCCCAATGCAATCTAAAAGCTGTAAACGTGAACTGTTAAACTCCCTGGGAGAGGACGTGAGATTTGTGACCTCTTGCATTTTTCTTCTTCTAAGGCAAATCTATGTACCAAAGAGAATCACAGAACAGCTGAGGTTGGAAGACACCTTTGGAGATCATGGAATCTCCATCCTCTGCGATACTCAAAGCTCAGTTTGACATAGAATCACAGAATCACAGAATTTCTAGGTTGGAAGAGACCTCAAGATCATCGAGTCCAACCTCTAACCTAACACTAACAGTCCCCACTAAACCATATCCCTAAGCTCTACATCTAAACGTCTTTTGAAGACTTCCAGGGATGGTGACTCCACCACCTCCCTGGGCAGCCCGTTCCAGTGCCTCACAACCCTTTCAGTAAAGAAATTCTTCCTAACATCTAACCTAAAGCTCCCCTGGCGTAACTTTAGCCCATTCCCCCTCGTCCTGTCACCAGGCACATGGGAGAACAGGCCAACCCCCACCTCTCTACAGCCTCCTTTAATGTACTTATACAGAGCAAGACATAGCCCTGAGCAACTTGCTCCAGGTGACCCTCCACTGAGTTGGGCTGTGCAATATCTCTGGGCAAACCTGTTCCAATTTTCACTCACGGTAAAATAAATAAATAAGTAATCCCAATTCCTCATGTTTGAATTCTCAACCAAGTCTTCCAGTGATCCATACAGAATCTGTATTCTGCATTAGCATTAGCAGAAAGAAAGATTCTGTATGACAGCACTCAGAAATATCTCTTCCTTCCTGTTGCACATTGTGGTATATCAGAGTGGAAGCAGAAGCAGCCCTGTACCAACTGTGCTGTGGATATATCAGTTAACATTGTCTACTCATTATGGTGACTAATGCAAACTGAACGGTTAGTCAAGATATGAGTCAGGTTTTCTCATTGCTAAATTAATCAATTGTTACATCTAGGCTGAACTTTTCAGCCAAAAACGCTATGCAGAAAACTTCAAATTCAAATTGATGAAGAAATAACTTCTATGTCAGTGCTGACAAGTAATTTCAATTAGAAGATATGACCTTACAACAATCTGAGATAAATTGAAGTATCTAATTTAATTTTGCAATTCCAGTCTCTAAATGAGAAGCTTAATTTTTTTAAATCTTAACTTTTTAATGATCTTTTAGCCTCTCCTTTGGTCCTCAAACTTTGACTAAATATGGTCACAATGAAAAATCAGTTATTTTTGCAATGAACTACTGTTTACTTTGATCACAAATGATCTATCTTATATGCACTAAATTATATTTGAAGAATTGGTGAGTGGATCTGAACTCTGTTACACTAGAACTCTGTTACACTAGATGTAATTCAATCACACACACAAAAAAAAAAAAAAAAAAAAGAGAGACATGCTTGTTGCACCAAAGATCTGACAGTCTAACAGTATTCTTCAGTAGGATGATGTATAGGTCTGTAATGGCACTTAAAAATAAAAAAAAAGGTTTTGGCCTTCGTGGAACATTGATATCTCACAAGTAATAATTTTAGATAGTAGGATATTTAGATGTTATGTGCAAAAATGCTTCTTTATATATATTATAGGTATTTACTAAGATTACAGCCAGTTAAACCTTAGAAAGTTGGGGCAATCCATAGTACCTATAGAGAGTAATTCAAGGCTTTAAAAATAGTGATTGTTTTCTTGGGAATAGAGTGAAAATATGGAAGGAATGAGGCTAGGGATGGGGAATGTGACTTGGAAAGTAAGATGATTAAATGCAACTAAATGGAAAGTAAAATTTATTTTATGTTTCTGTATTTGTATTACATACTTCACTAAATGACTGTGGTCGTTCTGAGTAAATAGCTGTTGCTTACCCTTGGTGCCAGAGTTGTATAAGGGGTCTTAGTTCAAGTGCCTCATGATAGACCTCATTTTGACGTACAGAAAACTGAAATAAAGAAGGGGTTTTTCTTCTGTAGGTTGTGCAAAGGCATTATATTTCACAGGAAAAAAAAAAAAAAAAAAAGAAACAAATGTAAAGTGATTTTTGTTCCTGGTTAGTTGATTTCAAAGGATGTTTTCATGTCTGCTGTATGTTTTATACATCTTTACTGTCCTGCAGTCACACAACGAGCTCTCTCTAATATCAGTAGCAAGGATTAGTGTCATGGGAAAACATTAGAGATGGGATAAACTTATTGATTTAGTCTTGCCCCTGCAGTGTTATTCTCACATGCTGTCATATCGTATCTTTTGTGACCTGTAGTAAGTTGTCTGGTTCTGCATCTAGACTGCTACGGTCTCCTGCAGCAATTTGAAAGTTAGCTTTTAGTATTTCTTGGTCGTGACTGAAGCACAACTTTCAATGTACTTTAATTGTAATGAGAGCTTACGTGGTGTAGGGTATAGCTGGTGAATTTCTTGTTAAAGAATCAAGGCCGTAGCTTATATTTGAATGGAAACCCCAATACACTTTAAAACAAGAACACCTAAATGACCAGGAAATTTCCCTGGGAAACCTGATAATGTAGCCAGAATGCAAGGAGCCTGACTCAGACTGACAGCTGCCTCTTCTGGCTCCTTGGAAACTCTGTTTGCTGTTTTTCATGCCCATCTATTGTTTCAGTTGTCATCCTTCCTCTGAGCTGATCTTGTTATCACCACTGGTGGCTGACTTGGCTTCCTCACAATTGCCAATGTGCTTGCCTGATGTGGAGGGGGAGAGGGGGGTGGGAAATGAGCTAAGAAAGAGTTTTGAGATGTACGGCTGGGCCTCTGAAATGCTGTCACTGTCAGACTGCCTGCTGGGATGCCCTCCCATCTGAAGGAGTGGGAATGGAGCAGCAGAATCAAAATCAGCAGGACTGAGGTGGAAAGAAAAATGTACAGCTAACCTGGACTATCCTTCTGACTTGCATTCGTTTCTTTTGCATCCATCCATGCAGTTAAATCCTGTTTTAGCTATTTATGGATAAGCCAGAAGCTGTAATTACCAGAATTCCTGTAAGAATGGAATTAGTTCATTTACCCTGTCTAGACTACCTTAATTTCCTGATGAATTCTTGTGACTCAGGCCTCATCCTTTCATTGGCTCCCAGCTAACTAACAAACCACAGCATCTCACTGTCAGTTTAAGATATGTTACAGACCCTATTACTAAGTAAAACTTGCACAACCAAAGCTATTTCTCCTATGTTGGTTTATGCAGGTATTTTCTAACAACCTGTATAAGTGCAGAAACTCCTAAGTGGATATTACCCAGGATCTTCATTTTGTGTCTGTATAGGCCTCCCTTGTTTATGGTCTGCTATTAAGTGATTCTTGACACCTTATATAGCCACAGGCATTTTTCATTTTGGTACACAAAACTTGCCATTTGGTACTGAAATCAGCAAGTCCTATGTAATAGCATTCCCTGATACGATTGACTCTAAGCTGCTTTTGCAAGAAGACGTAAGAAAACCTTTAGAAAGGTTTAGTGAAATGACCTGTTCATTCAGAGGCAGTTTTTGCTTAATCCCCATTAGAATTAGCTTAGACCCAAAAGCATGTCAGTTCATAATCTTCTCAGAGCTCCTGCCATCTCTTTTTAATATTTATAACTCTGGATATTCCTGTTATCCATGTAAATGCCCAATCATTTTTTAATCCAGTTAAACCTAACAATATCTTGTGGCAAAGAGTTCCAAAACTAAGCATTGTATTATAAACTATTCACTTTTAATTTTTAAATTGCTCATAACAGGGTTTTTCCTTTTTTTTTTTTTTTTTTTTTTTTTTTCCCCACCCCCTCCAAAATGTTTGGATTAAATATGAACCTGGAGCAAAGCCTGACATGAGAAAAAAATTAGCAAGTAGTTTAGAATCAACATCTGGAACACTACAGCTGTCTCCCTGTTGTGTTTTTTTTGCATAAACATTTGGTCTTTCTGAATACTTATTTCATCTGATGATTTCAGTATTTCCTAGGTCATTCATCACCAAGAAAAATATTCTAAGAAGGGGGAAAAAATCTGGAAGGGAACTCATGAATGGGTGAGAGCAAAAGCAGAAAAGGCATCTGCCGATTTCATGGTATGAAATGAAAAGGTCAAACGGAAGAAATATTTTGTCTTTGTACACCTGTCTTGTTTCTCAGGTTATTGTGTAATGCTCTCATCTCTGCTTTAAAAAAGCAATAGGTAACCACAGTTAATGTGCTAAGCTCTAGCTAAAGGGTAAACAAGGTACACATTTCAATAGTGTCAGAAATCTTTCAGGAAAACTACGTTATTCTATTGTCTTTTATAGGGCTGCAGAAGGGACTGAGGACAGTAGAGGTAGTGTGTCCTGTTTTGTTAGCATCGAGCATAATTCTGCAGTATGAGCGTTGTCAGAACAAAGACCACTGGGGCATAGATAGGAGTGTGTGTGTTTTCCTTAAGTCAGTGTTAGGCCTGCCTCAAGATTAGTTACATTAATACCTTACCACACTATTGTCAAAATTATCTCTGTCTTCAGGTAATATTTTTGTGAGAATATACTGGCAGCAATACTTTCTTGCTGTCACTACATCATTTCATACTTGTGTTTAAACACAAATACTTTTATTTGTAAATGTTAAGCTAAGCATCAACCTGTAGTTCTCTATACCCATGCTTCTCAGAGTCCTCATTTTGATTGACTCTTAAAACAATTTTTATCTAATATTCATAGAATATCTTCCCTAAATGTGAAGCAAATGGAGTTTGTTTGGTTGAGTTCCTTACCAAGACACTCCTATATAAAGAGGCCTGGCCTGGAGGAAGAGTGGTGTGCAGGTAATGTATAAAATATGTATACATACGGTGTGACTTTGCCATTCCTATTTGAAATTGTCATTCCATAGTTACTAGATGATGGTCTTCCTGGTGCCTTCTCTTCTCCACGCTGAACAGCCCCAGCTCTCTCAGCCTTTCTTCATAGGAGAGGTGCTCCAGCCCTCTAATTATCTTTGTAGCCCTCCTCTAGACTCTAACATCCTTCCCAGCACATCCTTCTTGTGCTGGGGGCTCCAGACTTGGATGCAGGTCTCTAGGTAGGGACTCACAAGAGCAGAGCAGAGGGACACAATCACCTCCCTTGACTCAGTCCTCTGTTGATGCAGCCTAGGATGCAATTGGCTTTCTGGGCTGCAAGCACATACTGTTGTCCCATTCTGAGCCTCTCATCTATCAGAACCCCCAAGTCCATCTCTGCAGGGCTGTTCTCAGTGAGTTCTTCTCCCAGTCTGTACTTCTGTCTGGGTTTACCCTGACCCAGAGGCAGCACCTTGCATTTGGACTTGTTCAACCTCATCAGGTTCACATGGTCCCACTTCTTAAGCTTGTCCAGGTCCCTTTGGATGGCATCCCTTCCTTCTTTGTTATCAACTGCACCACTCAGTTCTTCATACATGAGAGAGTAATAGAAACTTTGAAGGCATTTTCTGCTGCATGAGTAACTGTTGTAGATATAAATTATGAGTTGGAAGCTTTTTTTTTTTTTCTGCGCAAGCTCCCTGACTATGCTGATAGTTCTTGTATCCAAGTGCCTTCTCCTAGTTTAAGCATCGTAATTAATGTTGGCTGTGTATCTATTGTTTCCTCTTCATTTTATTGAGAAAAATGTTTCAAATGGAGTATCATGGTTTTGTATAATTTTAAGTATGCAATTTTAATGACAAACATTTTGTACCTTGAGCAGAAGGTAGTGGGTATTGAGTGACTATTGGCTGTCTACAGGCAGGTTTAGGATAACTCAGCATGTTCTGTTATTTTAAGGTGACTTGGGATATAGTCCTATGAGCATTAGTAAATACTGTTAAGTTGCTTTGATCCTGGAAAATTGGTGAAACAATGACTAAAACTGACTGTTGATCAAAATGGTTAGAGCACTGTGAGAGATTTCCTTTAAGTAATGCAAAATAGATGGGGAGGGAGGGAAAAACTGTACAGACTACAACCACTTACACTGAAATTGGGAATTATGAGAGAATGTCCCTGTGTGCATTTCGAACAAGTGACATTAACAGCCAAGTGCTTAAGACTTCCAATCCTTCATGCCTGCTGCTCTTTGTACAAACATGTCACTGTTTCCCAGGCTGGGAAGAGCCATGTGTCTAATTCCCTGTAACTTCACATCTGTTCAGTGTTCATGTATTCCTACAACTTGTACACTGATTGCTCTGTACTGATTAGCTTCATCTTTCCTAGGGCTACCCTTATATTTTACTTCTGTTTTCCTTTGGCAAACTAGATATTAATTCTTCCACTTCCATCATGTCACTAACTCTTTTTCTCCAAGAGAATTGAACCATACGGTTCGTACGGGTGAAGCATTTTCACATCTGCTTTTTCAGAATTTTCCCTTCTGTGGGGCACATATTGTTTTCCTAAAATTTTCGGACCACTCCATTTTATGGATCTGTTGATGATTACTTAGATTTGCTTTTGCGTATGTTATGCCCTTTAAAAAAATCAAAAACCAAAATAAAAATAATTTAGTTCTGTTAATCTTGTGTTCTCCCTGTTCTCTTGTTATTTGTGAAATTAATGAAGAAATTTGGGTTAGGAAAGAGCAAAGTAACAACCTTCTCTGCTATAGCAGGTCCATAAGACCTTCTAAAACATGTTTACTTAACTCTGTAACATAAAATACAACATGGTAAACAAATTGAATAGTAAGGTAAATTCAGTTATGAGAAGAGGTGAAAAGAATTTTAAATTGGTACCCCTAAATTCTGGAAGTTACTGATTTGATTGTATTTAATTGCTGTCTATGACACAATGCACTTATTTAATATTAGAAAGTGCCAAGGGTTCTGCCATTATCCAGGCATTTTCAGAACTCAAGGTTAGTGTTAAAGTTGCTTATTGATTTCCAGGGTCAGCTCTAAGTATCCTTCGGGCTACTTTCAATGTCTACTTGTATTTTAATGTCCAGTTAATAGAACCCATTTTAAGGTCAACACTCATTGCCTCCTACAAGAGTGAGATGAAGGCAACCCATTTCATACATAGTTGTTAAGACTGGTTTTGTGTTCTGTAAGGCATGAGCTCATACCTACATTCCTATCAGCACACTAATAAAGTCTCTTGCTTTTAACGTCTGTTCAAGAAACTTGTATTACCTTTTTTTTTTTTTTTTTTGAGAACTAACCCTTCTGAGAAGTGCAAAAAGATAAGAAGTCAAGATAAGAATTCAATAAGGAGACAAAATTAATGGTAACATAAAACTTACTTCTTAGAAAGGGTAACACTGAGCTCCAAATCTGCTATAAATGGAGGGGGGGGAAATAAAATAAAATAAAATAAAATAAAATAAAATAAAATAAAATAAAATAAAATAAAAACTTGTTTGCTAGCTTCTTCTGCAGTAAAACCTTATAGCCCACATTTAGTTAGTGGTATTGACCAGCAACAACCCCTAATCATTTTTAAGTGTCTAGTGAAAAATACAAGACTAGAATGCCTGGTCTTGAGCTTTGAGACTTGGTTTCTTTTGAAACAAGTCACATCTCTAAGCTTTTTGAATCTTTGCCATATTCCATTGCACATTTTCTCTACAGCACTGACTCTAAATTTTCTTTTGAATATCAGGTCTGTGATCTTTTGTTGCATATATCTCATATAGTTGGCATGAATAAAACTTTTAAAAGCTGATTTTAATTTACTGATGCTGCATTGCTTAGATCAATAATATTGCCTTTGAAAGCTATCTTGTCATTAGATTTGCCAACCAGAAAATGGGGATCACTAAAAGGCTTTACTTTTTAGTTCACATTCCTAATAAATCTTTTATAAGTGTAGATTATGATTCAGCATTTTAGTTCTTTTGAAGTAGCAAATATATTCTCTGGTATTTCACAAGAGTCACTCTGTCGTTGCCATGCATGATCCTACAGGGTGGGATTAAGTAATCGTGTGTTTTGCACGGATTTACAGCCCAATATTTTCTACTTTACTCATGTAAACAGATACAGGAGGTTTAATGTGACTACCCATAAATGAAGCAAGCAGAACGTGGCCTATAACTTTTTATACAAGTTGCTGTCTTCTCTTTTGTATATTTCACTGTCTGAATACCATTAGCCAGCAAACATGTTTAGAAAAAAAAAAAAAGGCCATTTTCTACTTAAACATTTAAATTTGTCGATTCTGTTATAGAAAGAACTATTGGCTATTAATCAAAATTAATGATTGAATTAAAATAAGCAGCTGCCAAGATACACTTCTGAGAACTGTCATTGATTATTCTTTCAATTAGCCCAACTACTACTACTACTTTTTTTTTTTTTTTTTCTCCATTACCTGCATTCTCAGATCATGTTCTCTGTTGGGATATCTTCTGTTAGTTTCCTTGAACTGTAAACTTCCTAAACACAACTTCATAAAAGAAGGGGAATGGGAGGAGAAAAATCATTCATGTTTGATGTTGCACCTGTTACTACAGTGCTAACACTGAGCACTCTTTTCTATAATGATCAGGATATAATGAACAAACAGATTGTGCTGATGTATAACAAAGTAATGGAGTCAATTCCACACACATCCCCTGCCCCAAGAAAAAAATTATCTTGAAGTTATCCTAGCCAATAAATGTTTAAAGTTGCATGAAAGCTTTTCACACTAATTTTATGGATTTGTCTCATAACAAACAAATTGATTTTTATGCTGGTAGCTAACAATTTGCTGTGCTTAATATAGTCATATTTGTAATGAATACCTTGAGTCCTGTTTTTATACTTTTATTGCCTTCTAAATATGTATTTTTGGTGGAGGAGGAAGATAATTTTTACTGATCAATTTCTAAGCATGAAAGCATAACTGTGAAATGCTAACTTCTCACGGATATTCCACATCTGCAGAACTAAAAGGAATTAGCAAGCTACAAAGCAAATCTTTGCCTTCTTCAAATCCAGCTATCATCTATCTGGTGCTGCATTTAAATCTATAATATCCTGGAGTTTCCCAATAGATCTGTAAATGTCTATATACATTCTGCAAACAGAAATGCATAGCTCTAAGGTTAAGGAAATATGATTGTTAATGATGCCCTTTAGAGCAGTTATCATTTCTTCCAAGAGTTATTGGACTCTAGGCATTCCTATGCCATATGGATATATATACTTCCTTCATTATGAAAATTCTATCACCATCTTTTCTTTGGACACTTTAGCCTGAAACTTTTAGATAATCTGTAAGGTATTAAATCGTATATAAATAAATATAACTTGCACTTTTTCTTGTTGCTTAAATGGGTTAATTCTGTTGCTAGGCCATTATTAAATTATGGAGCTGTTAAGTCCTTTTTTTCTCCCAATTTATGAATTATTCCAGTGACATAGAAGTGAAACGTTACTCTTAAAATGATTAATACTTACAGTGTATGTGTATATACACTTTTTTGTTTTGTTTTAAAATCAGGATTCTCAGTCTATAGAAGTTCTGCAACAACAAACTTCAGATGGCTCAGAAAATGATGCTGGGGACCTGAGATGTTCCTTTCTTTGCAGTCAACGTTTTGCTGCCTGCCATGATGATTCATGAATTCTGTGAATGACAGAAGGCATAAATTACAGATTCTTTATCACCATAACACATAAAGTTGTTTTCATGGTCTTTGGCAGATGCACATCTAAAACTTTTAACTCTATCTGGAAAAGATTTTCAAAAAGATCGTGTTATTCACATTCCAATCTAATTACAAAGATGCTCAATGTGGTAGTAAAAACACTGACTTCTTAGCTTCTGGTTCTTAGGACATGTATTCAAAATGCAAGTCCTATGACAAACTTAAGCTGTTTTCTCCTGCATCTCCATTACTCCTGTCTATCTAGACCTGCTGCAGAGTATCCCACAGTTTTGCATCTAAATATACTGGCACTTTACAGAAGGCCGATGAGCATGAGTAACAGAGTGCATCTCATATGGCAGCCCATCTAGAAGATAAATGCTAATTTCCATGCTGGTTACTTAGCTTCCCTCTGTAGCCAGCAGTGGGTTGGTTTTCATTCCAGTAGCTCTCCCATACATGTGTTTGAACAGTGAGTGCTTAGCTGGTTTCAAATTCATGTTAGTCATCTGGCCGAGTCCTCAAAGTTCTAGGACCAGCCCGAGTTGAAATAAATAAATAAATAAATAAAAAGCAGCCAGGCAAGCAAAGTGATTGTTCCGGTCCTCTTATTCCTGGTGCTCCTGACAGGATCAGCTCTCTTCTCCTGCAAATTATCTTACATTGGCTGATTTGTGGTAATTGATGCTTTCATATTCTTACCTGCTGTGTGTAATTTAGGACCTTCGACTTAATCTTCCTTGGAGTGCTACAATACAGAGTACTGACCTTGCTTTAAACTTGATAGGTACAAGAAGCTTGGGGAGCCTGTCTGCCAGAGCCCAAATTCTTCCTGAATACTAGCAAAAGTGATTAAACTCTGAACTGTTCTGTCTCTGTGTATGATCTATGTGCTTCATGCTTGATACTTACTCTAAATGTATCAGCCGTGATGAATTATTTTTGCCATTTTGTATTGACTTTTTTATTTATTTGTTCCTGAAAGATAGTCTACTTTCTGCATGTGGTTTAAAATTAGGACATAACATTAATTTAATTTTGCTGTAAAATCAGTTATAGGTATACCTAGGTTGTTTTTACTGTATAATGTTTCTCTTCTGGATGGTGACCTGAGTTGTTTGTGTGTGTGTGTGTGTGTGTGTGTGTGTGTGTGTCATAGGCTCACTAATAAAGGGTTGTGACTTTGTCCAGTCTTTCTCAGAAGAAGCAATGGATTGTGCCTTTTGCTTTTTAAGTTTTAAAAATTTGTGATGGTCAGAAACGTAATAACTTACTCCTAGGTTGAACGGAAATTAATATTCCTGTTTTCTTTTACTTCTCAGTTTCAAGTAACTTCTCTTTTTTGTTGTTGTTGCCCCTTTTCTAACAAGTTTTCAAGATTCACATCCACAAGTCATTGCAGGAAGGGCACACTGATTGAAAATTTGATAAATTACTTCTTGTGATATGATTTAGCTTTCCAAATGTTCTTCATTCCACCTGCATTTTCCCCCTCTCTTGCTCCATATGTTCACTTTCTGTCATCACCAGCTGCAAGAAATGCTTTTTGGCTCTTGGCTCCAAGATCTGACCACTTAAAAGCACTGCCTTGTAGTCTGCACATTTGTTAATATAGTCTTCGCTTTTACTGTTTCTTTGCTGTTCGTTTACCTGTGTGTCTCTGCAGATGAGTGTTCCACTGTTTACTGTTATTGAAATAGGAATGAAGTCATTAATAATCTGACTTGATTTGGAAAGTCAGATTTGTCAGATTGTTTGTTTTAGTAATTCTTTTGTTTTCTTTCTCTTTTAATTATCTAGCCTTCCTTTGGGTATTGGACGCTACCAGGGTAAGAGTCTAGGAGAGTTCAGTTTAGTGTTGCGTAGCTTAATCTGATGATATGCTATTAATTATGATACTTACACGTCAACGGATTCAGAAAGCTGCTGGTGACTATGAAAGAATGGAGTTTTTCTTTTACAATAATTAACATAGTTCAAAGAACTAACAGTATGATTCTTAGGACTGGATGAAGTTATGCATTTCTTGGCCTCTACCTTCTTCAGGTATCTGCTCAGCCCACTTGGTACCTGAAACAGGGAAGATGAAACAGAAATCCAACAGTTAACGTGCATATTAAATGCCAAAAATTGTTTTACTTACTTTTCTTTAATAACTTCTGATTCCTGTTAAATCCAATATAGACTTTTTTTTTTTTTTTTTTTTTTTTCCTGATGGGTAGATATCCTGTTAGTGTGGATTACTGTTTCAGAACTGCATACTGTACTAACCGCAGAATTAAACTTCTTAAATTAGATTTCAAAATACTCAGATTTAAATTGAAGTTATTTCTTCCTTATGCTGGGAATGAGTCAAGCACCAAAGCATCGACTGCTCAGGAGTTCTGGGGAAAAGTCAAATAAGAGAAACAAAGTTCCTTCTCCATCTAGATAACAGTATCTCAGTGACCCTTTTTTTTATTTATTTATTTTTTATTTATATATATATATATATATATATATTATATATATATAAATGAGTTTTGCCTCCAAGTACTTGATTTCTTAAGACTCCTACCTTTTACTCTCTCATTTCTGTTGAAGAGGTGGGTGCATTCCAGTGTTGCCATATAATTAGTTTGCCAAATTCTTTCAGCTGAACAGAAAGGTGGAATTGCTACACAGTTAATCTGCATGAATGAAGATTCCTATCAATTTCAATCAGTATTCAACCCATGAAACAAATGGAGCAGCATCCAGTGCTGACCATTAGCACTATTCAAGCACTTCTGCTAGCTTGTCCCAGAAGTAATAGAGGGCTTGCTTGTTCTAAGAAATTAACCTCTTGTTGTAACACTTGATGGTATACTTTGTCCACGTTTTAGAGAACTCTGAGGCATTTCTACAGGTCATGGTTCTGACCCTGTATGCACGTGTTATTAACATGTCTAAAAGTCAAACATTCTCTAGAGGAATCCAAAAGAAGGAGGAGAATCTTTCTGTGGGTAAAAAGCGAATAATGGTAAACAACACAAGGTGCTGCCTATGGGAATGGGCACAAGAGAAGACTGAGAAGAATAAAATAAAAAAAGAATAAATAAAAAGATATTTGAAACGGGGCAACGGTCAAAAAAGAGATGGTGGAAGGGAAAAGAAAAGTGAATTTTAAGTTGTAGATGTTCATATATTGATAGTCAAACATCCAGTAGAAATTTTTGATTCCTGAAGACTGAAGTACATTATAAACCAAAATGCCAAATGCTTTTGTCATATTAAAAGGATGGTTTTTTTTAGATTATTGAGAACCAGGAAAAAATTGAAATTATACTGTAGATGAGAGTAAATAAGCAGATGAAAATAACAGCTTATATGGGTGAGCATATACCAGAAAAATCTGGATTTACAGTATCTCCCATGAAAGAGAAGCAACGGAGCTCAGACACAAAAGAAATTCTATACTGGTTGTGCTCAGTTAATTTTTATTATTATTGTTATTATTATAGCATGTTGAAGAAAAGGAGATAAATATAAGTCTTTCACCTGAAGTTATGACAATATGCTTGAATTAACTATGAGCTTTTTTTTTTTTTTTTTCTTGGAAAATGAAACTACAACATATCTTTTGTCATAATGCTGAAACAAGTGAGTGATGAGCCACTGAGTCTTCAATCTCTTTTGCCTAATATTACCTTACAGGGTTCTTCCAAATTCCAGCCTAAAAATATTGTGAGGTAGATTCCTGGATCTCTCACTACTATGTAGTTCCTGGCAGTTCAAACGCTACTAGCTGATATATGCTCTTCTTGTGAGCACAGTTGTGAGCAAGAAAATATGGAGTTGTTGTATAAAGTAATTATTATAGATATGAGTTATTTATACACACTGTCAAGCTGGTTTGGTGAACAGCAAGAGGCAAAGGAACATATTTTATCTCTGGAAATCAAATAAATGCACTAGTGCTCTCTTCAGTGTGGAGAAGCACACTTCTCTACTCATCAGATAGTTAAAAGAGGCTGCCATATGCTCAGCTATGGGCGTTGTATCTGTATTTAACTTTATGTATCTGCATACCCTGCCTATGGCAGGGGGGTTGGAACTAGGTGATCTTTAAGGTCCCTTCCAACCAGAGGCATTCCATGATAAGGAGTAGTAAATCTTCTTGTGAATTGCATTGTTTTTGCAAAATGTTTATTAATATCCTTTTTTTTTTTTTTTTTTTTTTTTTTTCCTTTAGAATGCTATTGGGGCTCGGGTGGGGAGTGGAAAAGAGGAGCAAACTGCAAGATCATTCAGATGAAGAAAAAGAGGGATATTCCGTACTGGAATAACAAGTTATAGAAATTATAGAATAGTTGGAAAGGTCCCGAATAGTTGGTTTGAAATGCAGATCTGCTTAGGCTGGGAAGAGCTAGTCTGAAGTCTGTGCTGTAGCTGATTTGGACCCAAGGACTGTATTTGCAATTTTGAAAATCCAGTGTGTATCCTTATCCCTAATCTATTGAGTGCTCTGAAATATACAACATGTGTGAATGTTCTTTCAGACAGCTTTGGTTAAATAGCTGAACAGAATGCCTTCCTTCTTGTTTTGACTAGAAATTTCAGTCTCAAATGCTCCCTGCCTCAGCTATTAAGGATATTCAGTATATGCCGTGAAAGACTTGCTGGTATCCCAGTGGTTACAGCGCTCACATAGGACAGAGAAGACTTCCAAGCCTCTGGCAGTAAATAGAGCAGAGAATGGGCTTTAATGTTTGCCCCACATTATGGTAAATGCTTTGTGCATCTTCTGAAATAGGCATTTTTTTGATTTTGTAAGACCTTAAATTAATCTGTGTGCAGACTAAGAAAATGTTCACAGCCTACAAAAATCATTCCTCACCTGCCTTGACATCTGAACTTTCTGTGTCTCCCTTCTGACTCAAAGAAAATATGACCTGAATATCTGCTGTGGGTAGGAAACTTCAGGGATAGTCAGCAAGGCTAATCTAAATGCCTTAAGCTTTCAGTTTAAGAACTTACTACTCCTTGTCTGGCAGGAGTCCAGCTAACCCTGCCCCTTCTGCATTGACTGAGTTAATAGAATTGATTCAGCTAAGTGTGGTGGTGCCACAGGTGCCATCTTGCCTCTCATAAGTGAACCCTGAGCACAAACCTGCAAGGGAGAACAATTACTTAGTGTTGAATTTGTTTCCTTTTATAAGAGAAATTTTCCAGAAGTAGGATGAAAACAGGAAATGATTTTCAGATGGCAGGATGACAAACAAGTAGCAAGTCAGCTCTTTGAGCCACTACTGAAGAATTTTTCTTTAGTGTTAAATATATCAAGTGGCAGGCTTTCTCCAGCTTTCATTAACTGGTGTTAAATGGTCTCATTAGAAGAAGGGGAGGTCAAGTAAGAAAATACAAATAAAAACTATCATAGCTCAAAGCTCCTGTTAATGCATGTTACAGTAGAGAAACCAGCATGCTTGCTCCTACTGACATTTTTGATACTTAAAAAAGGGAGAAGTATTGATTCTTCCTTGTTCCTTCTCCTATCATGCCAAGCAGATTCAACTGAAATGTGGGTAGGAAGGTTGAATTTTCCCCTAACCTGAGGTTAAGGTAATGAGGGCATGACCTTGTTGGCTAGAGACAGAGATTTTAAAGCACCACAGCTTGGTGCTGTATGGAGAACCTATCCTGCTGCAGGTGGAGTTTGAGATGCAAGATATTCTACCAAAAATGTAATCAGGTAAGGTAGGCTCTTAGCATATGAAGTAGAGAAGCTTAGAAAAAATGCTTTGATTATATTCTATCAGCACAGAAGGCATAGCATCATGTCAGGGGAGTGGGGAATAGAAACTATTTGGGTATGAATTTCCATTACTGAATTGTAGTACTGTGTTTTCGTAGTTGGACTGAAAACCTCTTCTGAGCATGTTCAATATCAGTATTTGTATTGTCGAGCTTTTGGCACCTTCCAGTTTTCACCAGATAACTGTGTAGATCTGAAACAATGCCAAATAGAGCTGAATCAGTAATTCCAAATGAGTAGTTCTTTCTAGTCCTCTCAGTTCTAGCATTTCTGTTTTGGGGGAAGAACAACACAACGACGACTTTTATTCTCCAACATTCTTGCCATTTCTCTCAACAACATTTTCTCGTCCATGTTTGGTAATCTTGTGTCAGGGTTTCTTTTCCTTGTAAATGATAGTCCTTAAATTGTCTAGCAAAGAATAAGCCAGGACAGAATGAAGCATTTTGTCTTAAGTTCCATTTTAGTAAATAAATATTCTTTCTCAGTGTCTGTCTGTAATGGCAGAGCTTACACCCTTTGTAAAATGTCAGAATGGTGACAACCCTCCCCCCCCTTTCCCTCCCTTCCCTTTTTAAAGGGAGAATCAAATTTGTTTAAAACACTAGCAAGGATGCTGAAATTCTTCTAGTTACAACAAGTATGCAATGAGACAATTAATTAGGAGAAGGAAGAAATATTTCCCTAGTTTCTAAGGAGAATTCACTAGACTTGTGTGGCATTTTCTAACAATAATTCATGTTGTTAAACAGCTTGCAGTATGGGATAGCTGGAATTTTCCAAGGAGATGTCTGTTTTGATGGAAGCCTCCCTAGAGGACCTCTCATATCAAATCCATACTAGAATAAGCCATTTCCTGGTTGTTAGGGCACACTCCAGGAATTCTGCAGATTTGCCAAGGGTTAAACACAAGGATAAATAAATTCCAAAGATAATAAACCTGTCTAAACTAAATAAATCAGAGGGAATTAGAGTCCAAAACAACGATGCAAATATAGCTATACATAGTAATGTTTTAGGATATGTAAGTATCTTTAAGAATCTGACTAAATTTGCAAACTATCAAGATTATGTATGTTCAAATAGACAAATTTCTTTAAATATTTATATATTATAGTACTGTGTAATAGCCAAAGTTGGATTGTTCAAGTCATAATGAGAATATTTCTTGTGCCAAAAATAATATTAACAGAGTTGAAAATGTACATTTTGCAAACAAATTTGTTTTCATTTTACACATGGGAAATGAGTCAGGGATTAAATTACTTCTCCATATGCAAGAAGAGTAGCACTGATGCTAATCAAACTGTAAATGTGAAAGCATCAACAGTGTAGCAGGATCACCCTTGGCCCAGTAGTTTGCTAACCCAGCAAGTAATATGAAACAGTGCTCCCATCCCATGCTTGTTTGTTTAGTGCATTCCTCAGAGGAAAAAATAATAATAATAATAAAAAATAAAAAAATGCATGGATCACACCTTTGAAAGTATTAAAAAAAAAAAAAAAAAAAAAAAGGAGAGGTATTCAGGTTAATCTTCCCATCTTACCCATAGTTTCAAAAAGCTACAATATTTATCTCAATTTCTTAATTATTTCAGAACAAAAATTTACTACAAACTAAGAAGACTTTTCATCTGTCTTTGAAAATAGCTGAAACGGAAAATATTCAGCAAGTTTGAGACTTTATTACATTTCTTAAATTCATTGATGCAGACAGTATCCAATAATTTCTGCTGAGTAGTTTAGGGGAATGGGCAGAGAATGAAATAGCATTTATCACAGTGTTGGCTCTCATGTCCTAATCAAATAATTTGTAATAATAAACCTTAGTTTGAGAGAAATTCAAATTTTTCCCCATCCTGTATGATCAACTGATGTATTGCAAGATTCTTAGTTTTATATATAACCAGGAAAATAAAAGTTTTCCTTTTACATAAGTTTTATTTCAGGAATAAGGGTGACAGATATTCAGCACAATCCCACTAATCTCTTGGTAGATATTCAGCTATAGAAATTTAAAACTGAGCATCTTAAGCACCAAAAATCAGAAGCAACTGTATAATACATATGTTTAAGAAGATCTGAAATCTTTAGAAGACTTTCTCTATACACTGTTATATCTATATTCTTTAAACTGAGGTGTCCAGATGGCAACCAAAAGAAAGAGGAGATTAGATTCTAGAATTCAACTTCAAGATGACACATTTTAATACATAAAACATATTCAGAATAGGAGCTGAAAGGCTTCTTTTATAAATGTGTTTTGTGTGTATCACCATCAACATGATTTTCTGGAACTTTGGGAGGGGAGTGGAAGTAGGAGAGGGAGTTAACCATGTACTGGCGGAAGAAATAAAGTGAATAATTTGAATTACTGACAAAAGATGTGGAATGGAAACTGTTTTATTAACCAGGTAGATTAGAAAGTAAAAATACCGTTCTTCATAGCGTAGAACAAATATAAGCTGAAACTAGCAGGGACCTAAATTAAAAGTGCTTTCATACTTGTCATGTTATTCCATTGAAATCCAGCAAAATCAGGCTATTAATGACATGGTAAGAAGTAAATATTAATGTATTTTTTTCTAGATAAAAACATTTAAAAATAGAAGATCAGAAGACAGTTAAGTCAAAGCTGCTTATTAAAATCAATCGAAGTCAAATTAAGCATGACTGGATTAGCAGGGGAAAAAGGGGAAAAATATTAATGTCTTGCTAAGTGAGTGCAGATATGTTATGTTCTAGTTTAATGTTTTAAACCAGAAAAAAGCTTTTTAGACAGTGAACTAATATCCTGACATGTACCAGAGATGTTGGCTTGCATTTTGCATTAGATTACATTAGATGATTTCTATTGCTTTTGTACGTTGTAGTCTGCCTGTGTACGCAGGTTTTGTCCCTTTGCCCATATCTTTTGAGCTTGTTGGCTTATTTCTGCCAGTGCTGGGAGAGTGAGAATTAAAGACTCGACAAATCTTCTGAAGTAAAATACTGCTGAATAAATAGTGGGGATCACCTACCACCTGTAATACAGCACGTGCCACTTTCCCCTTTGTGTTAGTAAAGAACCTACAGCGGGGAAGTGGGAGTAAGGAAAGAATTTGGGAAGATATTGTGCATGCAGTAACAGCATGTGGACACGCCATCAGGTCTTGCACAGGGCTAAATTGCCAACGATACATTCACAGGCCAAAGAAGAGAGACTTCATGTTCTCTGCTCATGAATTTTTCTGCTCTGGTGACCACAGTTGGAAGGGTTAAATGGAAAGGCATCTTCCCGTCTTGTTTCTGTGCTCTGTGTCCCTATTTAGATTAATCCCAGTCATATAAGAGTTGGAGTTTCTACAAAGGGTTTCTTCTGGGGTTCACTTCAAGGAGTGCTAAGATATGTCTTAAGTTATTTTCCTATTGTTCATGTAGGACCTACCTGCCACTTTGATATATTCTGGCTAGTAATTAATCATGTGTTTTCCTAATGATTTTCATGGGTGTCATTGTAAAGTTGCATTGCAACATAGCTGACATATGTGGCATAAAATCTAATTCTTAATGAGCAATAACTGGGGAGATGACGTAGAAAGATGAATAGTAGGAAGAAAAAGATTTTCTCTTTTTAGAGGAGACGTTCAGTTCTTCTGTACTAGTTACTATTTACCTAAGCAGTGGATGAAATTATTTATTAAGATTGCTAAGACAAAAAAATAAAGTTGTGGCAATATGGGGTAGAATAAAGACCTGCTGTTTAATATGGTGCTGTGGCTCTCTTGCTGTGCAAGCAGAGCTGTGCCATCTGATGTGTATTTTGAAGACCCATTCATAATCAATTGTTCCGCAGCAGTCACCAGGAAAACAAACAAACAATACCCCACTGCTTTATGTATTAATTTGCAGCACCTTTGCACTCCAGTAAATTAACAGGGGCGTGGTGGTTGGTTGTTTGGTTTTTGTGGGGGACTGTTTAGAAGTTCTCTTTGTTGATATGAGTAGACACAAAAAATGAATGAAATAAGTTTTATTTATTCTTATCAGAAAGATCTTCCTGTAAAAGTTAGAGAAGGCTATGGATTGAAAATTTGCATTTGCGATGTGTTTTAGCATTTCAGTGAATTTTCATAGAATCATAGAATATCCTGAGTTGGAAGGGACCCTTAAGGATCATCAAGTCCAACTCTTGACACCGCACAGGTCTACCCAAAAGTTCAGACCATGTGACTAAGTGCACAGTCCAATCTCTTCTTAAATTCAGTCAGGCTCAGTGCAGTGACCACTTCCCTGGGGAGCCTGTTCCAGTGTGCAACCACCCTCTCTGTGAAGAACCCCCTCCTGATGTCAAGCCTAAATTTCCCCTGCCTCAGCTTAACCCCGTTCCTGCGGGTCCTGTCACTGGTGTTAGTGGAGAAAAGGTCTCCTGCCTCTCGATACCCCCTTACAAGGAAGTTGTAGACTGAATTTTCTTTTTGCATCAGTCCAACTTAGGATGTAAAGCTCTGGAAAGTGCTGGAGACACGGGAATAAAATTGGTTTTATTGGTTTTTGTTCTCTTGTTTTATCAGGACAAGAATAGGAATTTGGAGAAAAAGTTATGCTCGAACTACTAGCATATCGACACAAAAGTATATATATATTAATAATGAGAAGTTCTGCTTATTAAATAGGAATAAAATAATTCTGTAGTAAAAACTGTTCTTAGCACACAATGCACAGTTGAGTATTTTTATGAAAAGTTAAGCATACATTCTTTCTACCTTATATTTAACCACTTTTCAGCACTGAAGATAAATCTTTGCAGTGTACTACAGCAATTACTAATTCATGTGGGCTTGGGGTTGATTTTCTAAAGGTACAAGACATGCCTGTGTGCTTGCTTTGAATTAATAACTTTTGGATTCTTCCTATTTGAATGAAATTTAGTAGAGGTATTAAAGGCAAGATGTTCCTACAGGCTTTGTGTAACTAAGCAACCATGTAGCAGCCAGAGACTATACTCATGTCTGCACTACAAGAAAGGTCATATGATTATCTAATCACCTTATTAGAAGTCAGGAAATATGCAGGGAAAAAGGTGTTATTACTGTCCCAGTCATGACTAAAGCTTAAATTAGATCTTGCATGTTGTTATTAATCATAAGAAATTCCAAAACTGAAATATGAAACTAGGAAAACAAGCTTCACAGAACTACTCCTTGACCATTGATCGATTTGAAAGAATGGGTAAAGCACTGGAAATTGTCTACATTGGTGGCTTATAAGGATACTTAGCACATGGAGTCAAGAAGTAATATGTAAGAGATCAAATGTTATGGTATAGGTGCTTAGCAAAGCTGTATTTTCAGAGGAAAAAAAGGACCTTGAAAGATGAAGGGTATTTGTGTGTAAGAAACATATAAATATAATGCAATAACAAGTACTAGTAGTAAACCTAAGTACAGAATGTAAAGAGGTTTGTAATCATATAATAGCTTATCTTGGGGGAAATGCATCACTTTAGGTATCTGTTTAAAAGGATAGTTTCTACTTACCTCAGCATTATATTTCAGCCAAAAGTTTCAGGAAAAGCATAAGAACCAAGCTATCATATGGTGCTCCCAAATGTTCTCTGCTTGTAGCGATTTTTTAAGTCATGCTCTTCCTGAGAAACTACTGATTTTTCTATCTCCGTAGTAATCCTCACCAAATTCATAACCTTGTCCAGTCTCTGTGAGGGTCTTTGTAAACTTCTAACTTCTACAGCCTTCTTTGGAAGGCATTTTACAGCTCAGATAACCCCACCAGCACATAGCCCCACCTTCTCCTCTTTTGTTTTTCTCCCTCCTGCTAACCTTGATTAGCTCTTGCATGGAAGAACTGATAAGTCTTTCCCTATTCATCTTCTCCTTGCCACTCATAATTTTATACCCTTACCATTTACTGCCTTGGTTATCTTTTTGTAATTACAAGACAGTGTAATAATGACATCAGGCTTCTGATACATCCACATTATTATTCTTTAACCCTTACCCAGTCATTTGGTATCGCTTCTGGGATGGCAGACCAGTGCCATGTAGTTTTTGAGATAAAAGTAAGTTCTGGCTTGCACAGTGGCTTAATGTTCTTCCTTCATCCTTTTCTTATGATTCTGTTCGTCTTTGTGTGCACTAACAACACTATAAGCTTTAATCTAAGAATTAATTATTCATCTGAAAAAATATTTTTGTATCAAACCTAATTTGGATTTTCTCTAAAGTGTTGGTTTTTTTTGTTTGTTGTTTTTTGTTGTTTTTGTTTTTTGTTTGTTTGTTTTTCTCCCCTCAATGCTCTTTGAAGCTATGTGAGGGAGAAAGCAGGGAGGGATGTTTTTGGCTTTCAAAGTTGCATTATTGCCAAGTGCTTACACCTGTATTCAGCAATTGCAACCACTCATTATAATGTCAGAAAAGTTATAACTTGTTATTATATATATATATATATATATATATATATATATATATATTCTTGGAAAGTATGAATTTTAAGTGTTTGTGGGTTAAGAAAAAAATGCAGCACTTGTTCTGATGACATTAAAATGTTTTGTTTAAGCTTCTCATACTAAATAGTGAAGTTATAACTCATTCCATAGGAGATAGCTAGGAATAGAATTAAAAGGGATTTAAACAGTAAAGACTGAAAAAGTTGTTGTTTTGTTTTTGTTTTTGTTTTTTTTTCTCAGAGGTATCAGAATAAAAAATATATTTTAGGTTTTATTCTAAAGATGAAATGTCAAATTTTTATTTTTTTTAATTACAAAACAGTTTTTGGCCAGCTCTGCTATCCTCTGTCAAACTGAGAACAAAGAAACCTGTGACAAGTACTCCAGTACATTGCATGTCCACATGCACAGTCATTTTGGACAAGTGGTGGGAGAAAACATAAAAAATTCATCAATAACCAGTGAGAAAAGCCAAAGCACAAAATGAGATGTAGTCACCAGGGGACGTGAAAACTAGCAAGTAGATTGTTACTGTTGGAAAAAACAGTCAAGTGTCTAGCTAATACTCAGAACATGGGAAAATAGCAGATGGATATGATGATATGGCTGAAGCGTTTTCCCCTTTTTTCCTTATCTATCTTAATTCTGGTTGGGGGAAGGGAGGAAAATCATCATTGGACTATTATACGCAGCCAGCCACTGAGAAACACACAAGCCCTCAACACAGAATACATTATCACTTTGTAATTGTAATTTAGAGGCTTTAAAACATCTGTGCCCAATAAACTTCATTCTAGGTACTTAAGAGGTGACAATGATCTCTGAAGTACTTGTGTGAGGTTTGGGGGAATAGTTCAGGTACTGGAGGATGGGTAAAGAGAGAAGTCAGTATTTAGAACAGGGTGGGGGACTTGGGAGAGGCAGATTGGCCAAATACATTTTATTTATTTTATATATATATACACACACAACACACACACACACACACAAATAATCTATTCATATCACTAACAAGAAAACAGAAGAAACAGAAGTTATGGTTTTAGGTCAATTGATCCAGTTTTCTTCTACAACACACTCACAAGTCCTGTAGAGAAAGGAAAGTCTGAAATGCCAGTTACAGTATTAGCAGTGATTTCCACCTTTTAGTAAAGATAATGATTTAGAAAATCTTTTCACCATTCTCATAAGTAGCCTAGGTACCCACACCTTAAATATCATCTGAAATAAGCCTAGATGGATACAAACCTGTCTTGAAAAAACACAGTGAGTGTAGTTACAGGGACTCACTGCCAAAATGGAAGGATATATTAAGAGTAGTTTCCTGAAGTTCTTGGATTTTATACTAGTTAATAATGTAGTCAGGCTGTGTGTGTTGTGTTTTTGTTGTGGTGGTGGTGTGTTTGTTTTAAAGATAGATCATAACCTATGGTCATTATATTTTGATGGCTGCAGGTATATTGGGAAAAATAGGGTAAATCCAAATCAGTTTTGACAGTTCTAAGATACAATCTGAAAATATTTAAAGATACCATTTGCTATAGATAGAGATGCACCATTTTACTCTGACACACAAAAAATTAGACACAAAAATATGGGAAGGAGAACAGTCTGCAAACTGTTTAGACTTATCCTGTGTTTCCTGCAATCCAAAACATTCTGGCTTGGAAAAGCTGAACTGCAGAGCTCTTTCACGTGCTGTTAGGAAAGCCAAGAGAATGACCAAGTTTAAAAAAAAAAAAAAAAGTCGTTTGTTTGTTTTAAAGAAAAAACTTGAAACTAATATTAGCAAGCTTCAGACTACAGGTTGCTGGACATCTGTGGAATATCATAAGGGAACTCTCTCTCTTTGTATCCTGTTTTACCAAAGTTTATTTTCCCCTAATCCCAGGACTATTATTTTGGAAAGAATACATGGTAGGTGGCTCTTTGGTCTGATGCAGTCTGATCATGTAGATGTTTCTGTGCTGTAAGAAGAGAGTTAGTAGCGTAGGGTGGAGTAAGTATAGTATCTTCTATATGTGATGATGTAGAAGAATAATATTTTTCCTGCTCATCAGGCATTGATTTCAAGGCAGTGACTTAACATAGTGGCAAGGCAAGCTCAGTAAGTAATTGCAGGGTCAGAAGGAAGCACTGAAAAAGAACTAGTATAATTAAATGCTAGGAAATATGCAGCTTAGGCAGGAAACACTTCTCCAACTTTGGATTTGAGTACAGGTTAGACAAATATCTGTCAAAAATGCAGGTTTAACTGATTCTGCTTTGCAGGAGGATAGATAACAAGATCTCTTGAATCCCTTCAATCCCATCAATCTGTGATACATCTCTCCCTCTTGTTCTCAGTGTAATCAAAACCTCAAAATTCAGGGGATTTTAAGTGAGGTGATAACTGAGTGATAACTCATGTGAAATGTGTCTCTGGCCAGCGTTCCAGTTCATAATGGTATTGCCAAAGAGCTCAGTTTCCCTTTTTGACACCAAAATGGATAGCTGGATTTTTTAGAAATGTGGAGTTGTTAGATACCAAGCTCTGATATTCTCACTTTCAGGATGAGAAGTGTTTGGGGCTAAGCAATTTTACAGTCAGGTGTGAAGTATTACAACTATCTGACCTATAATAGCTTTCTATTCTCCCTGAAACATTTTTTAAAAAAAGTTCTGTTTCTCTCTCTTACATTAGTAATACAGGTAATAAGAAAGACTCTGCTCATAAGTCCTCTTTTTGTTTCAAAATGTGCTTCTCATTAAAGATAAATAATAAATCCCTGAGTGTGTTTTTTGTTTTGTTTTGTTTTGTTTTTTTCTTTGTTTTCTGGCTATACTTATATTTCAACTGAACCAAAGGGAAACGGTAAGTAAGGCTGAAGAAGACTGATGTCAATGGTGCACACCTGTGTTGACGATTAGAGTACAAAAATATCCACTTTAGTACATTATAGAATCTCACAGCATAGGAGCATCAGCAGGAGAATACTTCAGATTAGTTCTTTAGGTTCTTTATTGTGCAAATGTGAATGTGGTGTTTGCTTTGAATTTTAATACCCTCAAAAGATTAAATAATATTTTTGCATTTTGGAAGGCAGGGATTTTATTATAAAACCCATAGAGGAAGTAAACATAGAAATATTCACCTAGGGCCTGCTCTGATTCTCATGAAAGCTGAGACAAAAGCTTATGTTGTCTATGCTAAAAGTTGGCTTTGTACTTACAGTTCAGTAATTTTCTTAGTCAATTACAATGGGACTCCTATAGTTTGGTAGGGGAGCCCATCATAAAGATGCACTTCAGGAGAATGTCTCCCTGTTGGATTTCTGTTTGTTCTGTTGAGTATAGCTGTATGAACAGCTACACATTTAGCTACCTCAGTTTTTTCATGTCCCGTTTTATATCTCTCTTAAATTGTGCTTCATTGTTTGCTTGCATTTATTTAAACTATGTGCCAAAAAGTGAATCTTGTCTACTGCTGCTAATAGCAGCACAGATAAGGTGAATACCAGGGTTGCTTTTTTTTTTTTTTTTTTTTTTTCCAAGATTTTTACTACTGGATCTGTGATCTTAAATTCAAACAAACAAACACTTCTGTCCGTCTCTCTACTACCTTGATCATTTAGATGCTTCATGCTTGATCCACATATATATACGTATATTTGAAATAAATGTCTTCATACAATATGTCCTTCTATTCCTGCTACTACATGTTATGGAATCCAACAGTAGTTGGATTTCATAGTCATAGCTCAGGTAGGAGTTGCACTACGTGGTATGATCACTGCTTTAATTTCTGACAGACTACACTGTGTTTCATACTACAGTGCGGTAAAGCTGTTTCATTTAGGATTGAAGTTGACCATCACAGCTCTGTACTGCATAGGGATGTCTACCAAGTGCAGTCCCTCACTGCTGCCAGAATAACTAGGACTCACCACTTAATTGTGAGCACTGTAAGGACTAATGTCTCGAGGAAGTATGTCATCACAGAGCAAGCTCAGCAGAAGGAACCTAGGTGTTGATTTGAAATACAGATGTAATCTGTAATATTATATGACAGGTGCTGCAACACTTCAGATGTAGAAGTAGGTGCCTGGCCTACCTCTCAGTATGATATTTGTAAGTTTTTGAATTTCAGAAAGGCATAAGCTCATCTCAAATCTGTTATGAGATAAACTGTCCCTGTGAGAGGTTAGAATAAGCTTTCAAGTTAGTGAAAGATCCCAGCAGCAGAAATATAGCATTTCCCCTTAGTGAGATACCTTTTGCCAAAGTTTGTAGGTTTTAGGTACATAGTATACTGGAGCTCAGCCCTGCAGGAGCTCTTTGTGAAATGCTACCCCATTAATCTGGGACATATGAGTATCATATTTAGAGCTTCCTGACATTCAGAGATAAGACTTTTGGTTGGTGTTTTTTTTTTTATTATTATTATTATTATTTTTTTCTTTTAAACTAAAGTGATGATTTAAGTGGGGACTTGATCCTGAGTCTTTCTTTTTCACTGCTCTCTCCTTAGCCACTAAACTGGAGGTCGATACAAGTCTCAGCTAGCATCAGAGACTTAAAGTGTAGAAATCTGTATTTGAATAGTCCCTCTAAATGCCGTTTATATTAAATGACAGGAATAGGCATTCCTATGCTGCTGTAAGACAAAGTGACTTGTACCCTTAAAGTAGCTCTTTCCGCCTTGAATAAGTAGAGATGCAAGAAAGATTTGCTGAAATGTAAACCAACTACTTTGGTCAAATTAATCCTACCAAATTTGTCTGATAAAAATGCATTTGTGCATCTAATTCTATATTTAATGGAGGCACTGCCTCTAGTTCTGTATCTTTGGACTGTCATGACCTCCAGCGTATGTAGCTGTACAATGAATGCTGCTGAGAAAACTTAGAACTTCCATGTTTCAGCACCAGGTACTCGTGGAACTTGTCTACTATTCCACTATTTATTAATACCCATTATTAATTATAATAAATATAATTAACTTGGGCTTTCTGACAGCATTCAAAAGTGTTTGTATGCTACAGCCATGACAGTCTGAGCCAAATACCTTAATAATATTAGTTTCATTTTCTGAGGTATTTGGCCAGCAATCTAAAAGCTGTATATCAACTGTAGTTATCTTACAGTTGCTTGCATGTACAGGTGTGGGCACTATATAGCCATTTGCAGATAGCAAATGGGGGTACAAAGACTTTTTAAGGCATTTTCATGAAAGAACTGGTTTTCTGATGGGAATAACTAATGATGGCAATTTGGAAACAGTCATGTAATTACATTTTTTGGCTTTTTTTTTTTTTTTTTTTTTTTTTTTGTGGGCATAGGATTGCCATTGGCATATTTTCTGCTTAATAAGTGATTCTTCAAAGCAATACCTAACCAATTAGACGACCAGTTATGCATCTCCTGAGAGCAATAACAATATAAGTAATGGAAACCACCAGGTATGATGCTGAAAATGGACCGCTAACTATTCCTTACTGCTCATTCCTAATTGCTCAGGGTGGTGGAATGGATATCTTTTTCTTTGCTAACAGAAGGACAAAATTATTTGTTTTATTATTATTCTTTTCTAAGCACAGTTAGCGAGCATTCTTGTGCAGGAACATAATGGTGTAGAGACGTTATTATATTGGTAATCACCCACAGTGTGCCTCTCCACCTGTTTTATACAGCTGTAACAATTTCTTCTTGGTTTGTGTACAAAATTTTCTTATTTCTATGTTTTAATATTATATAAAAGGTAAACTGGATATAGCATTTCCTTCCATATGCATATAAAATTAGGACAGAAAGTTGGCCTAGCAATGTCAGGTTGGAATTTTGACCTTAAATGCTTGTGAAAATGTATACCTTGTTGCCTGATTCCAGACTGCACTCTCATATGTGGGAATGTTGTATGAACAGACAAAGGAAAGCCAGATAATTAATCATTATCTAGGGCACCTAAAAGGAGCATTCATTGTGTTTCTAGAATGCTACAGAGATGGCAGAATTTTCTCCCGTGCCACTGCTGAATCAGTGGTGTACGTTGCCTAGCAGAAGTTGCTGTAGGTGCTAGAACTACTTAAATTCATTATCTTAAATTCATAGTGTTATAAAGGAGTTCTCTTAGTCTGTGAGAACTTAGTCTTATGAGTGACTATCTCTTAAATATTAAAACAGCTTTGTAATCTTGGCTATTCCAAATTGGCCCTAATTTGAACAAGCTGTCCTCCAAAGGCCCCTAACAAATGACTATTTAATTAATACATGAAAGATTGTATGATTTCTAAGCATATGTGTACGCATAAAATACATAGAGATTTTACAAGTAACAAAAAGTTGATTTTTATGCTGAAAGAATTTTCAGAAGGTGATAACACCTACAATACCTTATGTGAGAGTGTGTGGAGGGGTTTACTGTTGAGAAACAAGTTTGATAGGGTTACCTGTCAGAAAGACAGTTGAATGCAAAATAATTAGAGATGAGGGGCAGGAAAATGTTTGAAGAGGTGGAGGGTATGAATAGATAATGTGTAGGTACAAAGCAACTTTCTATTTTGAGGTTAGACATAATATCATCACACATTAGAGCACCAACTACCTATAAGTTAAAACACCAAGCTTTCTGGACTTCCTCTCCAATCTGTGGACAGAAAACTTTCAAGGGATAATTTACCCTGTATTAAAACAGGAATAAATTGATATAGTGATAAGATTTGTTAGCATCACAGTAGTATTTTCAATTACAGACTTTTTCTTAACAGTGATACCCATGCCAAGCGTTGCATTTCATTTAAAACATTTTATGTTAACCTGATTTCAGTTTTAATGCATTTAAGAATCCCATTAATTTAAGTTGCAGAAATAACTTATAATTTAATGACACATTTAAAGCTGTAAACCTTTAAAAGAATCCTAATCAATGAGGAGATCTAACATTTCTCAGTTTCTCTCTTGGTCAGGTAATACTGTAAAGAGATGAGAAATACAGGTACACTACTATATGATGTAAAATAACATTCACAGAATGGTTGAAATTGGAAGGGTTGAACCTCAGCTCATGAGAATAGAAGTGGTGGTTAAGTGTGAGATGCTGATACAAATTATAGATAACACTATGAGGAATGGACAGATCTCTGAGGCAAATAAGAGAGTGGTTTTAGAGAAATGGCCAAACTTCTGACAATCAAGCAGGAATTATAAAGAACCAGTAGCAAGGTAACCATCTCTACTACCATTTAATGTTAAGATTAAATAGGTAACAATAACATTTGTGTACATATATAGCAAAACTGGGACCAATAGGAAAGAAGTAATTACAGGAGGGTTTTTTATTTGGGAGGGCAGAGAAGCAGAAAAGACTGTCTGGGAGAACTACAGGCACATGAAAATGGAGCAAAGGTAGGATAAAAAGTGTTGGTTGCATGCAAGCAACCTGCTGCTCACAATGCTTTTCTGGCTGAGACCTGTACCTGATCACCACGATTTTTCCTATCTGCTTATTGAAGTAATAATTGGTTAATCCTAAGTATTTTTGATGTGAGAATGTCTGCATCTTATGTGTCTGATGTACTAGTCAACTTCAAGTCAGATTAACCAGGGAGTATGAAGAAAGACCTGGATGCCAGCAACAAGGTCTGAGTGCTACTGTATGGGTCAGAGCTGAGACTGGCAGCTAAAGAGCCCTGGGATGTGTGAGTGGTTGTGTGTGTTCTTGTAGCAAACTCCAAGCTGATTAGCCAGCAAGACCTGCACCTGGAAAGACCTGGGTCTGAGATGGTCAGGGACCATGACCTCCAGGTTCATGGGATATTGCATAGACGTAAAGTCTGCGCTACTGATTCAGGCATCCAAGAATGTCAGGCAAATGAAGGTTAGGTCTATGTTCTACCAGCAAGCTCCAGCCCCGGGTGCGTTGCTCATATGTACATGACTGTGCTTGGTGATAATGATAGTGTGTGCATTTGCTGGCACTTTGTCACTGCTTATCTGTGTGGATGGCTGTGTGTATTCAGTGTGTGCTTTTGCATTTTTGTCTTCCTGTAATAAAGACCAATAAATTCATGAGTATTTTGGCTATACATAAAAACTCTCCAGTGATGTTTATACCTTTCCCCTTGGGAGCCAGAAAAATAAAAACAACGGGGTAGTGAATAGAAACTGAATGAAACCAAACTTGGCAAGTTACGTATTAATTACAAAAAAGACAATTAGCCTGAAAGTTAGTTATGTGAATTTTGACTTGACGGTATTTCTTAAATGTAAGTTTTATAATTCCCTAACATCATTGTGTTCTACTCTGGATGCAAGTATGCAATAACGTTTTTGGGTTTTTTTTGCTAATAGATTAGAAAAGCTGAATGTATTAGCCTTGCTGAATATATAATATAGCTGTATTATTCTGAATATATAATATAGCTGTATTATTTACATGTAAAAAAGTATTTTCCTTTTCAATATGAATGGTATGCCACTTGAAGAAAATCGTACTATTAGAAACTATTATCTAAAAGCCTAGCATATTAAATTTTCATTTATTTGTTAAGTAAAATGTGTAATTTGTTTTCATTCAAAATTGAATCATTTTGACTTGCACAGCTTTAGTTAAAACACATCTGATGCTTATGCTTGAGGCTAAAAAGACTAATAATGAGCAAACTATTAAATCCACAAAGTAATGAGTACTGAACATTAAAACAGGTGCATTATGGAAACTACCATATGTTTTGAACTGAACTTTGTTCAGAATTCCTATAAACTTCTTCTGGTATTAAAAAGTAAACTGTCGCTCATCTGTAACAATCTGACACGTACAGATAACAGATGGCTTGGAGGGCCTTACAGCTTCTTTTTCTCCATAAGGAAGTGTTAAAAATGAAGCATATAATCTATTATTTTCCTGTGCCCTTTTTATCACTTTCTGACTAAACAGAAAAGTGATGTATTACAGGGCAGTTGCCCACACTGTGACATTTCAGATGTGATTATCAAAACGCAGCACACTGGTTGTTGAGGTTTTTTAAATGAATGTGACAGGAGTTAGCATTTCACAAGTGCACACTGTGTAATCTCAACACTGCAGTATTTCAATGGGCCATCTGTAAGCCGCAGCAGGAGTTCCCACAAGTCCATGGCACAAATTTTACATTTCTTAATCTGTATAAATCTACAGTCTGCTATTGGGGATTTTCTCAAAATATTCTTGGAAAGTATCTTTTAAGGCAGTATGCTTTGCAGAGACTGAAGCTTTCATCTAAGCTGAAGTTCAGCCAGTTCCCAATATCTGTACCTCTCAGCAGCTGCTATCTTCCTCAAGGGCAGCATCTTTAAACTATGCAAACTGCAGAAGAAAGCAAATCAATAATAAAAAGCTGGATGACTTTTATCGGTCTCTTTTTTTTGGGTATTGGTCAGACACAGTGGTGTGGCAAAGAGAATTATGCTGACTATCAAGCGGAGAGACGGGAGAGCAATAGGATCACTTAGACTAGTAGACGAAGAAGCAGGAAAAGTCATTATTTTGAGACATTGCTAATAAACTTCCTTTGTTGCTACCATTTTCACCACTTTAATCTTTCTCTTGGTCTTAGCTCCTCTGAAAGATTCAGAGGAAAAAAGTATTTACTTTACATCCACTGTCTGGATGCATACTGGTACCTGACTCCCAGGTTATACATCCCTGATGCAGATGATCATGCATCAATAATGGAAAATAAAAAGAATATCTTGTCTGCTGATACAAGATAGCTGCTTACAAAATATGGTAGCTAAACATAGACTGTATGTTTATATACATGTTTGCACAGCATTACTATGAATCATATATTGACCTCCATGCAGAAATGTATCTCTGTGATTCTGCCAATGACAGAAGTACCACATCTATTACTGTATTGGAGCTATTACTGATGTATCTATACCATTAGACATCTCTGTAAAGACACAATAAATTTCAAATCATAGAGGTTTTTAAGGTTTCTCCTCAAACTCTGTGTTTCTTGATATTCCTAAATAAATTTACAGCTGCTTTTTCATCAAGGGCATGAGGTCGTAGAGGGAAATAACCAGTGAGCTTTTGTGAAAATTTTCACTGATCTAGTTTATATCACTTTACAATCCTTTTTTGTGTTTTTGTATGGCTTTTTGTATTCACTGAGGAGTGGTATACAAACACCTTTTTTTTCATAAAAATCTTCATCTTGATATTTTTTTTTTTTCCCATTCTCCATGGAAGGTGAACTTGGTTCTATTTTCACTCTATTCAAGGGAGATTTTTCATACCTATTATGAGACACAACATTTAGTACCATTTAGAGGACTGGAGGGGTTAGAGCATACAGATGATGGAAGTACAAAACACTACCAAAGATCAACTGTGACTGTAAGTTACAGTCCTCTGTGAGCTATGTTGGTCTCCATTTGCTTCTTACTGGATAAAAGTTATTTTATTGCACACTACTAACAGTGATTTTTTTGTTTTAATTGTTTGTGTCAGTGGGGTAGCTCACTGTGACAGGAGTCTGACACACGAGTTTGTGGCAATTTCTTATGTCAAACTGAGTAGTCTTTAGTCTCCCATGCTTTAATTAAAATATACAACTATAAAAGTAATTTCACAATTTTAAGATACTTTAGAGTCATGACATGTAAATACTGTATACCGGTTCCACGTTTCTCCAGTATTATGGAGAACATGGTACAAAGTGATTTCAAATCTCTTTTGCTGTTTGGGTAATTTTAGTTCTGGGAATAAACCAAACTTTCTGGTACCCAAAGAAATTATTCACATTCTGTTCTTACTAATCTATAGAAAAGGAAAACTATAGGTTTATATCTGAGAACATAAGTATATATTTTCCCCTAGTGGTATATAAAATGTATAGATAATAGATGAAAATAGCACAATAGAACTTTTTGAAGTAACATGAAAAATATAGTCTCAACTCATGGTGAAGGGGAAACTGGGGATCTGACTACTTTGTGAATATTCAGTTGTATTATAACACTTTCCTGTTAGTGTTGCAATCTAACATTTGTTTTATGGAACACTGAACTTTCCATGAGATGTATGATGACGATTTAGATAAACTTATCTGTGCCCTTGATGAAATCCTGACCACAGCCAAAAACAGTATTTGAAGAAGGTCCTGATCTGCTAAAAGCATAAAATAAGGATGAGAGAAGGCACCTTGGTCATGTGTCTTCCTTTTATCTTGTAGGATTAGCTGCAGCACCTAATCCATTTTCTCTGCCTTTTAACAGCTTAAGGAAATATTGTCTTTAACATTATGTTTTATTCTCAGTGTACCATGTACTCTTCATCTCCTTTGACAATAAAATTATAGTTCTGCTTAGATTATGAAGTTTTATGGAAATAGCAATTTTTTCAACTACTCAACATAAATGTTGAGTATATGCTGTTGAAAAGAGTTCAAAAAAAAAAAAAAAAAAAAAAAGAAAAGAGTTGAGCCTCTTATCAGGAGAGGCATTAAGGGATCCTTTGTGCACCACCCCCTTTTCTCTTACCATAATACTGTCAATTCACAATACCCTACACTGCTGCAAAGTGCCTTTTCCAAAAAATAAAAAATTGTGGTTAAAAAAAATTCAAATTTTGCAGCATTCAGAAAAGTCAACAAAAACCTTAGTATTTATACATAATAATGTGTTATTTAAGTCTACTAAGGTGTAATGAGATTCTGCATTGCACACAAAAATCAAAATTTGGATATCTCTAATTTTTCATACATACATATAATCTATTTGATTTTACAGTTCAGCAAACTAAGAACATCCATTCTGCCCCACTGTGAGAAACATATTAGTAGCTAGGGAATCCAGAATCAAAACATGCAGTGTTGTAAATTATTAAAGGAGGGTTGTTTGTCCTGATAACCCATTGATTGTGCATAGTGATGAGTTGGCATGGTATACTTGAACCGATACCTCAGCAAGTACAGTCAAAATGAGTTATTCATGAATAGTAGGCAAATATCTGTCTTGAATCCTTATTTCAACTGGAATACTCTGGTAAGCAAAATGATTCCCACTGTCATTGTACCATTAAACTCTGGATGTTAGACTGCATCGGATCTCTGTGTGTATAACTGAAAAAAAATCATCAACGTTTCTCTAAGAGACAATCTTTCCTTTACATGTAGTAACATTTTTGCACCACCATGGATAACATAATCATGAATTTCATGTTGATTTGTGATCTTTTTGTACCTCCTGTGTTTGTTCCCCATTTCACTTTTTGATTTGAGCAATGGCAGTATGTGTGACATCAACTCAGAACTCAGCTTCTGTTCTTATGTTATTATTCAGATGGAAGCTTTGTATTTCCAACACCAGGCAGTGCATTTATGGTGTATTGTACTTTGCATACTGTCCCATTTTAGGCACCAGTCTCATTCTAGTCATTGGGTACACATACATGATTTTTTGTGCTTTATTTTATTTTTACTTACTATTTTTTAGTAATGGAAAAGACATAAAATGTATTCAATGCATTTTTCCCTAATTTCTCTTATTGGGCCTGTATTTCATAAACCTCTCCTTGCAAAAAAAAATTTTTTCTATGAAGGAAAAGGAACAAGAAACACTGAAAACAATGTTACACAGCTTTCTGTTTTTTAGTATGGCTTCAGAAGAAAATACCACTAATCATAACTACTGCTGGTGCAATGTACTGCATAGCAATAGGATAAAGGCCCAAAGTTATGATGCTGTATGCATATGAATGATGCATATGAATTGGAACTGAGGTATGGATATGAATTTGTTTTGCAGATTGGTGTCTAATCATGAACATATACAATGCAATATCAAGTCTTACATCATAGCCACTGGAGATCAAGTCAACGATATCAATATAGAGAGTTCAAAAAGTACAAACACTGAAGTGATAAATCGACCCACACATGACTGAGTAGCTCTCTAAACTGCAGTAATCCTGCTCACAAAATTTCTGATGATAGCATCAGGTTTGATGCTGCAATGTAAACGACTGAAGTGAATTTTATCTATGGTTTCTAACATGGGAAAAAGGCTAAGGCCTTGCATCCACTTGACAGCTGGTGCTGCCAGTTATGCTGCTTTTTTTCAGAGGGACGGTGTGGAGTGTGTCTAAAGCTAAGGAGAAAGCTCATGGAAGAGAGGAGAGTGTGCCACATGTGAAGGACCACGTGGCAAAGTGAATTAACAAAAACTTGTAAAAGGTAAAAATTATCCAACGCCCCGATGGCATTTCCTTTCACCTTGTGTAAAATTCAAGTCCCAGGAGACTCCAACGGAGAGTTGTGCTGAAGAGATGGGAGGTGAGATAGAATTCATTTCTACTGGTATAAATGACAGGAAATTTGTCCCTGCCTTATCTGTGTGCTTTTTTTTAAATGCTTTGTTTGCTCTGCCTGAACTTATTCTTCTGTTACGTGACATTCCCTCACTATAACCATCTCATGTAATACAGTGAAGTGACCCTTTGCAGTGGAAACTGAAAAATGCACATAGAGAAGTGTGGCAGGCTACTTTGTGCAAGGGCATACAAAGCAGAAAACCCACCCTAGTAAAGTAGTCAGGTAGACAAGCAATGTATTTCATGAGAGGAAGTTTGGCTCTGAGCTAGTAAGCATCTCTTATCACAGCAGCAAAGAATAAGAAAGGTTATGCCTTGTTCCAATAAGTCTCTGAATAAAAAGGCGTAAATTAATGCATGGAATATAATGCACATCAGACTGGTTTATTATATCCTTCTTCACTGCTGGCAATTAGTATTAAAATATGAATGGGGTAAGGGGAACTGAAGTGTAGATGTGACCTGTCATTACCATCTCTGCAAGAAGAGAAATTTCTTCTGTAATGCTTTCACACACGCTAGAAAACACATTTTTAAGTGCATATATTCATATATATATATATATATATATGTATGATTTTCTCTTGTGAGACCATTTATAAATGACTGGAGACATTCACGGTGGGGGGAGAGTCATAAACATTAGAAATGGAGAATACAAATGCCTACAGATATAAGAGCGTGCTCCTTCCCACGCTGCAGAACTGTTCCCTGCAGAGGAGCTGTCAGCGGTTTGCTGGCAAAGTTCTTGTTTCCTCTCAACATGCAGAAGCACAAGCCTGTTGTCAGCACAGCTTCCAGAGGGGATCGGTAGCCAAAACTTATCCCCTGTCTTTTGGTTTTGATAGATGAATGAACATAGCTTGACTTGTTGAGTTCAGCATTTTCTGATGAATGGCATCCTTCCCTGGTAAAGGCTATGAAAAATCCTTTAAACTGTGGATTTAATACTTCTCTCTCTTTTGTCATAGAAAGAGCTAGTAGTATTCAGACCTGAAAGGCATATTATCTATAAATGTCATGTATCAAAATGAAAGAGGGAAAGAAGTTTCTGGATCGAGCAAACCTGGGCTCTTCATGATAACTCTGGCCTAAATCAGGGAAGGATCAATGTTATGAGACGGTTGTCTCAGGTTACTGGTATTGCTCTATTTCAAAGAATTGAAACTTAGTCCTACTACCAACAAAGCTAAGCTATATTTCTTATGAGTGTCTCATTTGGGAGTGTAGGCAAAAAGCACTGAAGACCCACAAGTCCAAATCCCAAGGCCCATAGAATCTTTTACTTTTGCTTTCCCAGCTGTATAAGTGTTTGGGACAGATTGGCCCTTATCAACACTGTGAAGTCCAGTTTAACATTAAAAATATCTTTTGAGCCCAACAGCAGAGAATTAGCCCCATGATTATGACAACCCATCTCAAAACTCTGAGCAGTGCAATGACAATCTCTTGTGTTGTATGACACTAGATTGAGAAGTGCTAAGCAAGCATGAGATCATGTCAAATCCTGTTAAGTGAAACTGTGGTGAAGATTTCACTGGACTGTGTTACATTAGAGAATATGGTGTCTAGTTGGACTGTTACCTCAGTTATTTTGTGAGGTGTCCTACTTAGTCTACATGTCATGATAAACAGCATGCACAGTGATATCAGACTGACTTTTTTGTTACTCCCAATAAGTTTGCTGGTCACCTGAAGAAACTCGGAATAGGTTCCATTTTTAATGTTCTTAAAAAATGATCATTTCTGTTTATATAGCTATTTGTGTCTTATGTATTGTTTGGCAATCCTACTCCAAATGATAGGCTGGACTTGCTGAGGTTGCTGGTAGCTGGTCCTCTTTCTGTGTTAAAAGAGGTGCTAAATGTCTGAATAAACAGGCTGTGTCCTTTCTATTTCTTTGTTGTAAAAGAAATTAATACCAAAAAAATGATGAAACTACCAAAGTTCCTTTCAATTATATTTACCAGCATCAATTTCTTTCTCACCTCTGTCTTCCAAACTTAAAATAATAGTTTCAGACTGATGTCTTGTTGCCCAGACTCATCCAAAAAAAGACATCAGGAAGAAGGCAAACCAAACAGGTTTGGTCAACAGAGGTTGCTGTTGGATGTCTGAAAAGTGAAATCTTGCATATTGGGTGATTTAAAATAAATTTTCTGCAGAAAGTCAGCAGCTAGCAGGTTACAGTGTTTCCTCAGAGGTTAGAGCTGCAGAAGTGATCCATCTTAAAAGGAAAATCTGTAGACTTAATTAGAATAATCGCATTACAGATGTCTTCCAATCATGATGTAATAGGATATCAAGTGCATGTGGAAAGGGAACTGACAAGATGCTGATGTAATAATTGGAGTGTTGCAAAGTTACATGAAATGACACTCAAATGGAGGTCAACTCCTGGGAGTAGTCTCTGGCCTCAAACTTGAATAAGACTAATAGTTTCATATTTCAGAGCAATTAAAATGTTGGAAGAGGATGAAAGCAGCAAGATTAACCCTTAGTTAAATTTGCTTCATCTCACTGGGATCATATAAATGCAAATTCATAGCAGATATCACCTTTTTCATTGTAATGCTAGAGCAGTATTGATTGGCTCCTCATAGCTTAATAGCTGACCTGACATTGAGCCAACAGCTGCAACAGAATATTTTGCCATTTTACTATCTGTTCACCTGTTGTGAACATTTTAAAAAATGCAAATTGAATTCCACATAAAAAGCCACAATTTGAATAGAAAAACAAGAGCATGCTGTTTGAAGACTTTCCCTCCTGCATCAGATCAGAGTTTCCAGCAGCCTTAACAGTGATGTTGTCTCATGTTTCTTACAATGGTCAGCATTCCTGCTCAAAGAAGGAACATGAGAAAAAGGACAAACATAGTATAACCATGGCGAATGCCTTTTAGTAGTGGTGAAGGTAGGGATTTCTAGGCAGATTCTTGTGCTTCTTATCTACAGGTGGAGTTTTCTTCAATATACATATATTATCAACTATGGGAGTTGCTCATTTAGTTTGATTAGATGCCTGCCAGGAGGTTTGGATTCAGTGTTCACTGGCAGTGTATGAGGAAACTCATACTGTCTGTAAATCTGAGGATCGTACTGGCTTTAACTGGGTTTTCACCCACCAGTAAAAAATAGGACTTGACTAACACTGGATGGCAAATCAAATTAAGAAAGTGAATGCCACTTAATGATTTTCTAAATGAGGGCTCCCATAAGTAATTATTACTTTTATGCTTTAATGCAATTACCTATATACCTCAACTTAAGTGCAATTCCACGGTTACAAGTTGAGAACCACTAATGGTTGGAAGGGCAGGAGAGCCAGGTCCTTTTCGTAGCACTTACGGAAGGAACATATGGATTTGAATACATTCTTTATGCTCACCTCTGTTCGCCTGAAACAGCTTTCTTCTTATATCTGTCTGCACTTAAAAATCCTCTTATAATAGCTAGAGGCATTGAATATGAAAATCTCAATGCTGACAAGGTTGGCACTTCACTTAGCATGTTTGCAAATCCTTTTTTCTTTTTTGCTCTTTCTCCTTCTTTCAAAATCAGAAGTCTAAGTGCACTGCATGAACAGAGTACCCTGACTATAGCTAAAAAAAGCACCTCAGTAACTACAATGACTGGGAGATGAGTATTTTTGCAGTCCCTAGGCTCTTGTATGTTGCTTTCACTAGTGGAGAAAACCTGTAAAATATGGCCAGGTGGTATATGAATAGTTGGTGATTTAGATACCATCAAACTTGAGACATAATCACATGGAAGGACAAGGTATTGCCAGTGTTTAGGGCATTTAACATCAAATGCTCATAAACTTACTAAAATTTAAATTGCATCCCTAATTACCAAATACATCTCATCAGTTTCTGTCACTCACAGCACAAATGTGAAAAGTTGGCAGAGTTAGAGCACTTTACTACTCTGTTTACTGAAGGGCAATCTTTATGAATTTACCTCTGGAGAGTATAAGACTTCTGACTTTGCAGCGCTACATCAGCTGCTCTGTCTTCTCTTGCATACAAATACTTTTTCCTGATGCTTCATTATGAAGTGAACTGCTTTAGAAGTCGCCATCACTTTTATATGGGTAGCAGTGCTGAATGATTAAATCCTATTGTCTGCACTTTCTGTAGAAGTCATTAAAGTGGAAAAGAGCTACCTCTAAATTGAAATTCTGCCTTCAAGGTCATTATCATTTTACCTCTTCTGCCTTGTCTGACACATACCGGTATATACTGTAAGAGTAGAAAAATATACCCAACTTCCAATTAAAAAAACAAAGCAATACCATCTGTCAAGCCAGAATATGGGAAAATATCCATCAGCACATTGCTCTTGCAGCCTTTAGTTTTCATGTCAGTGACCCTTAGAGCTATTCTTAAAGCTTTCCATTCCCCCCCCCCCGCCTTTTTTTTTCCATAAAATGTTGCTTGTTCTCAGATTTGTATAGCCGTGATGGTGCGAATCAGTCTGATTCTACATCTTTCACCAGAATAACCCCCAAAACATAATTTGAAATACAGGGAGGCATATTTTCCTTAAGCTCTAATTGTTCACCTGTGTCTTAGACTCATTGCTAACTCTGAATGCTGATTATAGTTATATCAATGATATTGTAATAGCTTTGGTGGGTGATACCTGGTTGAACACTCATACAGAAATGATCCTGTGCATTAGCTGGCACACACTAGCAGCTGGAATTTTCTAGCATTAAATATGGGTTTAATAAAGGAAAGAAAAATAAAGTATATCAGCATCCTCATATACAAGCTCTGTTTCTGCAAAAAATTACTTGAACATGTTCAGTAAAATTGTTCTATCTAGGAGGGTGTGAAACATCCTCTGTCCATCTAGCAAGGTAATTAGTCAAGAACTGTCATAGCTTGTGCAGATTTTCCATGCCATGGCACCAGATGAATGTAGTTGGATAAAATACAACCAGTTTGCTTGCAGCTAAAGGAGCACTCTGAGGGAACTCACTCTCACGAAAAACTTGCTATCTTATCCCAACTCTCTAAAACCAAAGAAACGTCATGAGAGAAAACTGTATTGTCCAACTAATAGGGCACTGGATTAGGACCCTGGGACACTGGGGTTGAATTCATCTTTTACAGACGGGAATCTGTACATTAGAAGTCTCTGAAGTAACTGTCCTGAATACTTCAAAGGGACCGTTCATTTTACATGTCATCTACTTTGGATGTGGTTTGTTCCTCTCTGCCTATTGATTGTAAAGGTTATAGTAGGTTTGAATTTAAACTGTGTTTTTGAGGTATTAAAGTGAAAGTGGAGAAGCCCTGCTTATCTACTCTCACTGGTATTTTGCAAATCTCCACTTGTTTTCTCTCCCACCTTTGACTTGTGTCTATTTAGAATTGAAGCTCATTCGGGGCAGAGGAGGTTCTCTTTCTTCCAAAAGTCTTGTAGCAATGGGATTGTGATACCTTTTGGGATACTTAGAGATTACTGTAATACAAATTATAACAGAAGCTCAACTTTAAATTTGTCTCAAGAATCAGTGCTTATCTACACTCATGTTCACTCATCTGTACATTTGTTTCACATGCAAGAAAGCATAATCCTTGGAATGAATTGCAACTGTTATAAAAGATAAGTAACTGGTAAATAACAAATGGTGCTAGAGTGTGTGGGAGACATACTTAAATATTCTGTCAGAAATAGAATTATTGTAACTCTCCTCCATTTACTGGTTACAGGCGATCAGGTTCTTTTGGGAAATTACAACAGGTTATGATTAAAAACAAACAAACAAACAAAGATTTTTAGTAGGGATATTTTCAAAGAATTTTTGACAAACCTTTTTTCCATTAACATTATTTAGAATTTTGCCATGATTTCAGTGATAAAATTGTTACATCTTTTGTAAATGAAGGGGAAATCAGAGCAGTGCTGATAACTTGAAGTTGCTCCGCTCCTGACTGTAATGTGCATTTGTATGTAGCTAAATTTTCACATCAACATACGTAGTCATAGTCCATATTTGCCAATATATGGAAATCATGGTCCAGAGCAATTGCTGACACCTATGTGTGTTTCATCTCTACCTCTCTGAGTACCTCTTAGCCTGATCATGTCATGAACTGTGGGACAGATTAATTTTTTCTGATAGTCATGTATGTCAGCATTCTGCTTTTTGTATCAGGGCCAGAGTAAAGAAATATATGGTTTGCCACAGAAGAAAAGGTTATAATCTCTTCTCCAGACAACTTAGTTTATCTTTCACTATCAGCCTTTCTGAATTTAATCATCAGGAATGGAGTTAGTGTTAGGAGGAGTGCTTGAATTTCTATCACTGCTATCCTCACAACTCAAAATATCCTCAACAACAGTCAAAATATCAAAATCTCCTCACAACAAAAAAATAGTACCACTGCGGAAAGGATAATTTTACTTCTAGCTGTGTGTGTAAATTACCCTAATCTAACAACAACAACAAACAATAATATTAGTACATCCAGAGGCATTGCTTGGCTTGTAAGAATAAGTTTTCAGGAAGTTTATTCATTGTAGATTTTGTGGGACAGTGACTAGAGTGGCAGTTGAGGGCTTTATTTATTTTATCCCTGAATCTCAATCTCAGCTGTCACATGAGTGTGAAAAATAACGTTTGACTTTACAGGGTAGTTTATTAAACTTCAGTCTTAAGTTTGTTTCAGACTTAAGTGATTGCTTCCAATAGTTCTATTTTTAATTTTATTTTTTAACGATTCATTCATTCCTCTTATGAGTGCGATTCAACATTTGTTTGTTGGAATGTAAAGATGGTTGGGTTGTGATGATTTTTTATTTGTTTGGATTTCTTCTGTAAGGCTTATTGCTTGCAATGTATGAACAACAACAAAAAAAAATGCACAGCAAATTTACTACAGTGACTTAACACTGAAAATATAGCAAGGACTTTTAAAAATTTTAACCAATTGGTCTTTTAGCATGCAATTTTGTATTCAGCTACCATGGTCAAAACAGTATAAACAGGGTTATATCTGAGGTGGTTGAGATCATGCTTGTCCCAATTTGCAAAGAAGTCTTAATATTCCTAGCCATCAACCAGCTGTGGCTTCTTTCTGACATTACGGGCATCATGGCTTGTCACAGACATACCGCTCATAGCTGGTCCTGTTTGTGCTTAAAGCAAGACCTGACTTAACAGTTTGTGGTATTCATAGATTCATAAAATGGTTGGGGATGGAAGAGACCTTAAAGATCATCTAGTTCCAACCCCCTGCCATGGGCAGAGCCCCCTGCCCCAGCCCAGGCTGCCCCCAGCCCCATCCAGCCTGGCCTTGGGCACTGCCAGGGATGGGGCAGGGATGGCTCCTCAGCGCAGCCTGGGCCAGGGCCTCACCGCCCTCACAGTGAAGGAAGCGATTTCTTCCTAATGTCTAACCTAAATCTGCCATCTCTTAGTTTAAAGCCATTCCACCTTGTTCCATCACTACACCCCCTGATAAAGAGTCCCTGCCCGTACTTCTTGCAGCCTCCTTTAGATACTGGAAGGCTACTGTAAGGTCTCCCTGGGCCTTCTCTTCTTCAGGCTGAACAGGCCCAGCTCTCTCAGCCTTTCTTCATAGGAGAGGTGCTCCAGCCCTCCGATCAGCCTCATGGTCCTCCTCTGGATCTGCTCCAACAGGTCCATGTTCTTCTTGTGCTGGGGGCCCCAGAGCTGGATGTAGGACTCTAAGTGGGGTCTCACAAGAGGGGGGACAATCCCCTCCCTCACTGTGCTGGGTTGAACTTCTTCACAAGATGTTTGAGTTCTTTGAAGTCTGTGCACATGCAAGGGTTTTTCCTTCTTTTTCTTTCTATTCAAGTATATTGGTACTTGTTTATTATCAGATTTATCTTCAGATTTTTACAGTCTCCTTCCCCAATTGCATACTATTATCACCTCTTTATGCTAATGCTTTCCCTAGCTGCCTGTATTATCACCCCTCCATTTATCTTCTTATCATGTGTGATCTACGGTACTCATTAGCTTCCTATTCTCAGATCAGTTTTTGCCTTCTCAGCATGCCAGATGACCCTTTTATCACTCAGCCATGTTTCACAACCAGACCAGAAAATGCTTCATATTTTCTTAGTATTCCCTCAGCTTTTTATTTCTGTGCTGCTTATTACCTCTTGCCATCCATTTCTCTCCAACAAGCCTTGTTTTAATGCTTACTCAATTAGACCAGGTTTTTGCTAGTACTCTATCAGTTGCCTTCATTGCCAGGGTAGTACATTATTGATTTCCATGTTTCAGTATATCACAGTATATAATTCCTAGTGAATTTCTTTCTTGATCAAGCTTATTTAATCCACCCCCTTCCCAGTCTCCTCCAGATCAGACTTCATACTCATGAGTCCAACAGTACATTAACTGCTTAACTCATTGATTCTTACACTTTACAAAGTGCTTCATCCATAATCTTACACATTCTGCCTGAATTCAGCCAACTTGCAGTTCTTGCTCTGGATATGGCTACTTAAAGCACTTGTTTAATGTATTTTAGACCATTTATATGCCTGAGTTGATACTTTTGCGGCTACTGCTTAAAATGTTTACAGCTCATTGCCTTCATGTTACTTAAACTTGCATCTCCTAAAGCTGCCTTCCACTTCTTTTTTGTTCGTGGTAAATAATGAACTTAAAATAAAATTAAAAAAAAAGTTGTTGGTGTGTTTTGTTGTTGTTGTTTTTTCATCTTAAATATCTTTAACAGCATGGCTTTTGGTGGCTATAAGATTTGTAGGCTTTTATATATGAATCCTTTTCAAAAAGAAACTTTTTCCTACTTAAAATTTCCTTAGTCTCACAGAGATTTTGATAAGGTAACTTTTCAGCTATCCATAAATCAGATCTTCCGTATAAAGTTCCAGTTGCAAAATGCAAACAGGACATATAGTAGAATGTCATAAACAGATATGATGACAGAAAAAATGGAAAAGAAGATAAAGATGTTTGGATAAGCAAATCAGTGGAAGTGTAGTTCTTCCTCTAGGAAGTTCTTCCTCTACTTCATGGGTTGTAGCACTATAAGGAGCAATCTCAGGAATGGATAAAGTTATATAATGGTTTGGATCGCAAGGTACCTTAAAGATAACTCCATTCCAGCCCCCTGCCATGGGCAGGGACACCTCCCACCAGCACAGGTTGCCCAAAGCCCCAGCCAACCTGGCCTTGAGTACTCCCAGGGATGGGGCATCCTGTTCTGTTGCCTCACTGCCCTCATCGTAAAGAATTTCTTCCTTATGTCTAATCTAAAAAATCTTTAAATCTTTTAGCTTAAAACCAATAGAATCATATTGTGTGGCTTTAGTTTTCCTGCTATATTAAAAGATTACCAAAGTAGTCTAACTTATGTCAGTTACGGATTATGCAAGAATCTAATAATCGACAGACTTCTGAAGTGGTGAGATCTTATATTTGGATAGTTATCCTAAAATTTATTTTGATTCTTTATTTTTCTTGAGAGTTTTCCTATGTGTGATCAACCTCCTGGATTTAGCAAATAACAGTGATTATATAGGACATGTCTGAGGCTATTCAGAATTTTGCTGAAGAAATAAATAAGTTCTGCAGGACAACAAAGCCCTGCAGTGGAAAAGGTGTTTACTGAATGGCCCAACACTGAGGATAATTCTTTCCCATTTCAAATTTATAAGTCTATGCATACAAAAAAACAATCCAGCCTCAAATTTTTCAATATGTCTCATTCCTCTCACAAAGTATAATCTTAATAGATGGGAAGGTGGTTTTTTTGCTGCAAAATATATACAAGACTAAGTCCTGTATAGTTATGGCTGGACTATATGACTACAGATATTTTTATAGTGACCTGTATTCTGTAGTGTGAATTATCCAAAAGCTGGCTGAGAGGGAGCAAGAAGGTGGAGGTGGTCTGTTCTCCCACGTGCCTGGTGACAGGACAAGGGGGAATGGGCTAAAGTTGCACCAGGGAAGTTTTAGGTTGGATGTTAGGAAGAACTTCTTTACCTAAAGGGTTGTTAGGCATTGGAATGGGCTGCCCAGGGAAGTGGTGGAGTCACCATCCCTGGAGGTCTTTAAAAGATGTTTAGATGTAGAGCTTAGGGATATGGTTTAGTGGAGGACTGTTAGTGTTAGGTCAGAGGTTGGACTCGATGATCTTGAGGTCTCTTCCAACCTAGAAATTCTGTGATTCTGTGATAAGTTTAATAGTAATTAGTTTATTCATTTTTCCCTATCAGACAGGCAACACAAGGGGTTTTCTGGACATCTTCATCACTAATCACCTAGAATAAGTTCCAGTGGTCTAACAGAGGGGTATTTAGTTCTCTGATTATGATGATTACGAGGAGAGGTTGTAGTTAGCTTAGTCCAGCTGAAGGGAAGAACAGGTTATAAGACTATTGCTCTGATGTCAATAAGGACGTCCACACAAAGTGACTGCATAATACAGTGGCAATTCAAAAGCATATTGACACTGGGAGACAGGAATCAGAATCTTTCAAAATTCTTTAAATATTGCATTGACTTTGTGCTTATAAGAACTCTGTTGGCAGTCTTACAGAAGTAACCTAAACGCTACTAACTCTCAGGCACAAGTGACAGAGGTTAGATATAGCATTATATATATAGCAGCTATTACTTCAGGGAAACAAGGAGATAAACTTGAAATTACCAGTATTTTTACTATCCAAATACGCAATACCTTCATCTGAAGGAAACAGATGCATCGTATTGGTGTATGCTTATTACTTTCATGGTGACTGAGATCATTTTCAAAACATTGCAAGTGACCTTGGAATGGTTTGAAAAGGAAGGATAAAAACAAACCTCTTCAGATAATCATAGAACAGCTTGGGCTGGAAGGGACCTTAAAGATCATGTAGTTCCAGTTCCCCTGCCATGGACGGGGACACCTCCCACTAGACAAGGTTGCCCAGGGTCCCATCCAACCTGGCCTTGAACACCTCCAGGGATGGGGCATCCAAAGATTCTCTAGGTACTCTGTTCCAGGGCCTCACCATCCTCATAGTAAATAATTTCTTCCTCTTATCTAATTTAATTTAAATATACCCTCTTTTAGTTTAAAATGATTCCCCCTTTTCCTATAATTTTCTGCCTGAGCAAAAAGTTGTTCTCCATCTTTTTTAAAAGCCCCCTTTTAAGTACTGAAACTCCACGATAAGGTCTCCCTGGAGCCAGTCTGAACATCCCCCTCTCTCTCAGCTTTTCTTCACAGGAGAGGTGCTCTGGCCCTCTGATCATCTTCGTGGCCCTTCTCTGGACCCGCTCTAAGAGATCAACATCCTTCTTGTGCTGGGGGCCCCAGATCTGGATGCAGGTCTCCAAGTGGCCCCTCAGGAGGGCAGAGTAAAGGGGGACAATCACCTTCCTTGACCTGCTGGCCACTTCTCTGTTGATGCAGCCCAAGATGCAGTTGGCCTTCTGAGCTGCAAGAGCATGCTGCTGGCTCATGTTGAGTTTTCTGTCCACCAGAACATCCAAATCCTTCTCCTCAGGGCTGCTCTCAATGAGTTCTTCACCCAATGTATTCATATTTTGGAGTTCCCTGACCCAGTTGCAGCACCTTGCACTTGGACTTGTTGAACATGGGCTCACTTCTTAAGCTTGTCCATTTCCTTTTGGATGGCATCCCTTCCTTCTGGTGCATCAAACACACTACTGTTTCATGTCATCTGAAAACCTGCTGATGACGTGCTTGATCCCCCTGTCTATGTCATAATAGCTCTTTTTTTCCATGAGAGATGTCAGGAAAGGGATATGGTGCTATGCCAAAACCTTACTGACTTCTCTCTCTCTCCCCCCCCGAAGGAAAAATATCTGCAGCCTGGTCACAGTCATACTGCATGGCAGTAGAAACACATGGTAGCAGCTCTACAGCCTATTCAGTCAGGAAGTGATCTGCAAAACTTAAAATCTAGTCTAGACCTGCAGTCAGTTTCTCATTGCCTTCCCTCTGCAGAGAAATTTTAAAAGGGGATACCTGTTACTTTTATGGGAATCATATTATAGTTTTATTTTTCTTTCATATAAATGTGTGATTTTCCCATCAGCTACAAGCTTTCTGAAAATAAAAGTGGAAGCTACGGAAGAGAGGTGCTTTGCATGAATTGGGTTTTCCTTCCCTGCCCTGAAATAAATGCAGAGAGGATCTAATGAAGTGCATATTTGCGTACAGCTGAAAATCACTGTAAATTCCCATCTCACTCGTGTGTACAAATTATTTGATTTTTCACATTATCCATGGATAAGTGCCAGTGAGATTGCTCTAGTAGACAAAGGTTCACAAACCAAAATAGAAATTCAAATATATTTTGATCTTTCTTGTTTCTCCCAGCACACGCATATATTTCCATCAAAAAATGCCACATGTAAAGAATTGCAGCACTAAAGAATTTCAAGTAATTTTAAATATTTGAACATCAAATGTGTGAATAACATGTCTACTTCTGATCACCATCTCAAATATATAAAGGATCAGATGGAACTCCTTGGAAACTGCACAAAGGAGAAACTTTTATTTTTGATACAGCTAGCTGTAATAAAGGCAACCTCTTACCTGAAAGAAGCTATGGGATGATTCGCAGTAATGTTTTCAGACATAGAGGCAAACGAACAGTTCTGTGTCCTATGAATGCCTCTGTCAAAAGCAGATTCAATGAAATTATTTGCTACCAAATACATCAGATGAAAATGATTTACCGCTATCCAAAAGGCTTCTCAAAATGATGTTGTAACACGAGCCTTTGTACCAGTTTGATGTCTTTTTCATGCTTTTTCAACTGTATTTTCTAGGTCTCTTTTCTTCCAGGTTTTATCATTGGCTGAGCTGTTGTACATGAAGGCTATATAATGCATTCTATACACAAGATAAATTCATTTGGTATGTGACAAAAATACTGTAGAGTAACTTTCAACTGGAGTGGAATTTTTTCCATTTGCTCTTCTGAATTTCATCTCTGATCCAGTGGAAACTCAGGGAAGCTTTGCCTTTAGCCTTAGAGAGGCAAAAACAAAAATGAGTTGTTATAATATCTAAGCATTTGATTTTTTCAGGGGTTTTAAATTCAGTTTATACTGGTATGTAGAGGTCAAGAGAAAATGTATGAACAACCACAAATCTTAAAAAAGGCTACTAATTTAAAAAATTGCAAGCTAAGTATGGATGAATCCATTTTACAAACCAAGATTTTAAAGTATAACATTGTGTAATGGTCCAACACGTGCATGAAATCATACCAATTCACTCTCACATTTTTTTCATGAACTAAATCAGTGCAGAGAGCAGCAGTTCTATTTGAAAAGTTTATATAGCAGAACTGTAAATATATGTAAATTGTGTTATTATATGCCATGTAAAACCTCCTATTTAGGGCTTTGCACAACAGTACAGCACACAGCATCCCAGGGAGGAAGAGAAGTATTCTTATCCCTTTTCTACAGAAGGCTGAGATGTGGTACAGGTAGGGCTGAACTTGGAAGTGCTCTTATTAACTCTTATGCTCTTATTATGGAAGTCTGGGTGTTAATTGATGTAAAGAGCACTGTCACTTCCTGCCTAGCCACTGGGGCCCAGCCTGGAGCCTGGGACCCTGGGTCTCTTCCCAGGCTGGGAGTCACGACTGCTGCTTTCCTCTTTGCAGGTCTGAACAATAGCAAAGCTGAGCACTATTTGCAGAGACACACAGGCAGGACAGTGACACAGCTGGTCACTCAGGCTGTAGTCCCAAGGATCTGCAAGATGTCTGTGTTAGCTGCTTAGCTTCAAGCACATTCACCATTTACTAGACCTGAAAAGTCAAATAACGAATAAAGGTCTCTGTTTCCAAAACCGAGCAGTAAGTTGACAATTCTTGCTAGAGACCTAAGTAAGGTGACACCTAAGCCCTGAGAGGTATCAGCACAACTTTGCACTTGCTCAGGACAAGCCCTTTTATAAAACAGAGACCTGTCCTCATAGCTGTCACGGAGCCATGTAAAAGCAGAAGAGGGTCCCACTGTGCTCAGTGTTTTCTGTCGGTTACTTCTAGCAGACCTCTTGCAGCTGGTATTTTTTTTTTTTTCTTACATCTGAAGGGACCAAGTCTTCTGACACAACTTTTAGGGAATCATGGTCCTGAAGTCTATTTTTTTAATTGTTTGAAATGTAATATGCACTGATGCATGTGATGTTAATATATATAACAGAGCTAAGCTGAATCTAACCCAATGGTCTAACCCCATGGTCTACACAAGAAATCTGTGGCAAAGGAACTAGGTGATCTTTACTCACTTCTCCCTGTCTGACTGTCCTTTTTCTCATCTCCATACCAGGGAGGCTTCAGAACACATTTACTCCAAGGGATCAAGATGTGCCTTCAATGCCCTATATCAAATTAACACCCCTTCACCTTACCATGAAGAGCAGCACAGCAGAGGATGTGAATAGATTTAGAGAGCATAGCTGTGTTTCACAGAAGTACAGCAGCTGCAAGCATGTTTTGCTCCCTGCAAGTTTTCCAAGTACCCCTTCACTCTGGGATGCTGAACCTATATAGATCCTTAAAGTAAACCTCTTTACCCTTCACTGATAAGCTTGATTTGTGTTTTAGAAAGAGGGTTCATTTACTGTTGTTTCGTTCACAATCATCTAGTAGTCATCAAGTGATAAAGGACTTCTGACTACTAGTGACCCAGACAACCTTTGAACTGAAAACTAGTGGTTAAAGGCTTCTTATCCGACTAGCAACCCCCCTCCATTAGCATTGTTGGTTGTAATACAATCAGCAAGGATTGACTAATACTTGTGTTTGTGTTCAGGCCCACGTGCACACACACAGAACATAAATAATTTAATAGTTAGTGCATACAGTAATGAAAATAAGAGAAATCCTGTTGACACTGCTCACTTATTTGACCCTTTAAGCTAACAGGCGTTTAGTTTCACTGGGACTTCAAAATCGACATCAAATAGGATTCCTAGTGAGTTTCACATTCCTTGGCAGGTAACCAGATGATACACTGTATGTCTAGTAAGCCCATTTCCACACTACATTAGGAATTTATCAAAGCAAGTCAAATTACTTCTCTACAAAAATGAAAGAATCTTGAGAGAATTCTGTCTTCACCTTAAGTTCTCCTTCTGTCCCTGCTTGTGATTTATAATTAGCTGACATATTACCTTGAGCTGATATTGAGTTCACACTGGAGCTTTCTTCAATAATAAAGTTTCCTTTTAAAAAAAAAGACTATAGAATTACCATACTATAAAGCACAACTAAATTGAAGCACTAAATTGCCGTCTATATAATTCAAAGCTGCATGCCATATCTCTGCAAACTAATCTGAAACTACCTCCAGATCATTGTGTTTGTCAGAAATCGTGCTTTATATCTTTATATTTTCTTCTGAAAGATGTGCTATTTTGGATTACAAGAAACAGCGACAAAGTATTATTCATATCTTTATTAGTATTCATATCTTAATAGATTTTATGCTTTTTCAAAGTCATGTGAACTACTTTAAAGTCATAATGCAAGAAAGAAAATAAAAGAAAGATAAGCTATATTAGTTAGTGGATGTGCTTTTCAAATGTGTAATTTGCCAGTGTTCATTGCAATTTCAAATGCTTAGTTTGACCATTTCCATATTATTTTTCTGACTAGAAAATTCCTATATTCATTTTTTTGATAAACATGTATGGAAATCTTGCTTGAAGAAAAGATAGTTGTGCTGTACAATTTGTTAACTTTCATAATTCTCCAAGGAATGAGCAAATATTTCAAGAAGTTTTGTTTTGTTTTTCTGTTTGCATGTGAGCATGTTTGTGTGTGAGGCTATGTGCTTTGTTTTGTTTTAAACAGTCTTTTCAGACTAGACAGAGAGGAATTTGATTTTTGAGTCATTCATAATAAAATTACCAAGCACAACTCAAGTATCCCCCAGATCTCTGGTAGAGCAGAAATTTTTCCTGTTTCTGTGGGAAGGGAGAAGGGGAGTGAAATTGTAGATGGAGGACTGGAGAAGGGAACAAGGAGAATCTTGGAAGATGGAGCTTGTAGAATCCAGTGATGCCAGGAATCCTTCATATTTGGCACTGCTTGAATTCATCCTGCCCTGCCCAAGTCATGCCTCCCACTGCACACTTTCCCACCTATTCTCAGAGGTTTGTTTTGTTTAAGATTCTGAAATTTCTACAAATAAGTGCTGTATTTCTATTGCTTAATTTATCTAATGCTTGATAACATTTTATATGGAGTTTCTAAACAGTTAATGCATAATGAATAGATTAGAAAACTTTGCTAAATGAATGATTACAATCTCAGCAGGAAGAGGCATGCACTCTGGATTGTGCTCCATAGCAATTAATGGATCTAATTTATTAGAGGAGGCTATTCCCCAATTAACCCCATATCAATTACATAAAACTATAAAATATGTATGAATATATAGAAAAGTATAGATTATGCTGTGGTTTGGACTACAGTGGGAGGTACTTATCACAGAAATAAAGGGTACTGACAAAACTGCTTCATGAAATGAAGCTTCAGGAAATGATCAGCACTGCTTTGAAATATACCGAAACTTGCAGTATTAATTCTTCTGTCTTTTTATAGTTTTGCTGTTGGTGGTTCTTTTTTTTTTTTTTTTTTTTTTTTTTTTTTCCTGGTTTTCAGAATCTGTCCCATACTTCAGGCAAAGATCAGATTCATAGCAGAATCAAATGCTCTATTATGAACTGCTGGAGGGTTTGCCTGTTCCATCTTAAAGTATCAAATCGGGCTCTTTTGGATTGCTGAATCTTTACAGTTATGAAATCTCTTCTGTTTGACTTTGTTCTGAGGCCAATCTTTCACTGCCTTTCTTCAGATTTAAGCTGGGTTTTACCTATTTTCTTCTTTTGAGCTCTAGTGCCTTTTTTTTTTTTTTTTTTCATTCTCTAGCTTATTTTCAGCCTTGATGGCTACATTCTGTAGCTTAACCCTTTTCAGTGGCATTGCTTCATAACTCAGATATTTCTGAAAATGTGGATTTGTAAATGGCAAACCTAAAACTTGTTCAGTCCTCAGCTGTAAACAAAATGAGTCCACACGTGTTCTTCCAAGAAGAAAACCATGATTTTGAATTTCAGCAATTCTGACAGGTACCTCTTCTGTACACACTTGTTCAGTTCAGAACAAGAATTATCTCTGTTGTAAGTGACTAAAAAGTGAAAATCACATTGTTCACAGCACAATGCTCCTTTGCTTCTTTCAAAATTACTTGGACAGATATATGTATGAGACCTTGAAAACCATGAACACTTCAAAGGCTATCACACTGGAGTCTACCTGCCCATAATGATCATGTAGTTGGATATCCTGTAGAATGTGGATCTTTACCATATGACTTACTGACACAATCACATGAGGTCTTTTAAATATGTATATATTCAGGGTATATCACAAAACAAACAATAAATGTTTTATTAAATACTTTTAATTTGAAATGTATCTCCAGTGTTTTCTTCTCATTATACTTCATATACTTAAAGCATATAGTTAAATTCATATACTTAAAGCAGATCATTCTGTATTGCAAGCACCTTCTTCAGGTTTGAGTTTAGTTCTGATGTATCATGATTAAACATTATCTGCCCAGCCAATCATCCCATCATAGAAGGCTATCAGATTGGTTAAGCATGATTTCCCCTAGGTAAATCCATGCTGATTACTCCTGATCACCTTGTTGTTGTCCTTGACATCCCTTGCCATATTTAATACCAAATGGGCCTTGGCCCTCCTTGTCACATCTCTGCACACTCTGACAGTGTCCTTATATTCCTCCCATGTGCCCTGTATCTTTTTCTATAACTGAAGCATGGTTAGTTCTCTTTTCCTTACCTTTTCTCATTTATTATATATTTTTATTCCTTAGATTCTACTTCAGCCTGAAGCTTTTTAAGCACTTTCAGCAGTTCTCTTTTTCAGTTAGTTTTCTTTTGTGTCTCCTTCTTTCATGTCTTACTTATTTCTTCTTAGCTCTCAAAAGCTACATCCTGGGCTGAAGATCCAGTGTTTGGGATGAGGAAAAGAAAATGTCTTTTCTATGAAATAATACTTTATTTTCTCTAATTTAAATACATCTAGATGAAGATTTAACTCAGATTTGAATGCTGTATTTCTACTCTGCAGAACGGGGGTATAAGTAATGGAACAAACAAGAAGGAAAGAGATAAAAATATCCAACCAGCATTTTTGCAGACATGTCACTATATTATCTTGTCTAAATGGGAAAGTATTATTAATACAATATTAGCAAAAAGAAGCCCAAGGCAGATCAAGAACTATTGAACTCAATTTTGTACTAGGCAGAAAAGAAGGAAAGGAAGGAAATGGAGGAAAGGAAAAGGAAAAGAACATACCCCCATGTCACTGATTCCATGTATCTGGTAAGTCCTTCAGCAAAAATTCCAGACTAGGGACTTGAAGTCTGCTAGTTTTGCTCGAGTTATCAAGTCCTGAAGTAAAGAAAATCTGCTGGCGTCAGTCCCTGCTGCTGGTCCTTCAGCCTGCTTCTCATTTTCTGGACTGCTTACAGCTACAGAGAAGCCTACAAAGAAATCACTTGCAGACCACTTCTTTCAAAGATTCTCCATCATAAAGAAGCAATTTACATTGTTTGTTTTATCAAGTGCTATAAAGCAATATATAAAAGGGGATGAATGCCTTGCAGATTTCAGCTTACTCAGAGGGACTGTAAAGTCACTCCTAAATAATTTTGTGCATGTTAACAGTTCCTACTAATGCATTACAGGAATATGTCACCTTTCAGCTCCATCCCCTTAATAGATTATTTCTCTCTAGATTATTATTATTATTATTATTATTAATAATAATAATAATAATAATAATAATAATAAATAAATAAATAAATAAAAACAGCATATAAAGGCAAAAATCTAGGACAGACCTAGTCTGGGTTTGTGAGTACGAATTGAGCCCACAAGGACAGCAATCCTGCTTCTTACCACCTTTTCAAACTTTTGGGATTCCAGGTAGTTCATATCCAGACAAAGATGTAACTTTTGTGACTTTAACTTACCTTTTCAGGGGCTAATGTTGTTATTCCCATGCTTTGTGGGCAGAAAATTTGTATATATACAACAGAAATAATCTTGTTTTACAATTATTTTTTTTTAATAAAAAAAATAGTCAGTTGATGATATATTTCTAGGAAAAGTAATGTTTTTATAGAGTATTTCTTCCAATTTTGCAGCCAGAGTATCCTCCAAGAAGAGTGTTTGGAGGATTTTTGATTGCTTTTACCTCATTTGCTAGCCTTCTGTTATGCTAAGGAGAAACCACTTGCATGATTTGGAAGGTTTTGTCTGTAGATGCATACTAATGAAAGATTATTGGCTGTCAATTTTGTATTTTGTAGTTCATTTTACCAGAAGTATATAGTATCCTGATAATATGGGGCTACTGCCTTCAGAAACTCAGAAGGCATTGTAGTGATTCTCCACTCAGTCACTCCAGAATGCAGAACTATTAGCAAGCTTAGCAAAACCTTAATGGCATAAATGGTCTAACTTGGAAATAACATGTTGGTTTGCACAGTCATCCTAAAGCTTTTTTTTTTGTTTCTGTCCACTGAAGCATGTGGAGTTTAAGATCTGGATAGGACTACATCTGTTTTTGAAACCTCCTATTTCTGCTGCTACCCTCCTACTTTCCTCTCTAGAAAGGATAAAAACATATTGCACTTTCTTACATTACTTATTATTTTTCAGAATGTATTTCTTTGTGTTTTTTGTTGTTGTTGTTGTTTGTTTGTTTGTTTGTTTTTCACATTGTTCCTCTGCATACAAGATGTAAATACATAAAAATATCCGTTCTGTGTCTGTAATAAATAGAAATATCCATTTTGTGTTTTGTGAAATCTTATCTGGTGGCTTCATTTTATATTCCTGATTTAAAAAAAAAAAAAAATCATTTACTTAAGAGGACCAGTGAGCTTAATAAAATAAAATTTTATTTTCTCTTTTCCTGCAAAGTTGTTCCCTAGTCATGGCCTTCTCATCTGTGTCACTCATAACTATCAGAAAATGGCCAACCAGATATGGGTCAGTTTTCAGTGTTTCTTTTTCCTTCCTTCTTGCATGGCAATAAAGAGATGTGAAGCAAGCTAAAAAGTACTGGGCATTGACTCTTAAACATAAGCATCCATAGAAGACTCTGTGTTTATTTAATAGTACTATTGCTGTTATCAAAATATCAAAGGCTATTTAGGACATTTATAGGTGGTTATTTTGTTTGTTCATCCATTCACATTGCTTCAGAACAGTTCTTCCTCCTCAAACAATTTTGCCAGTATTATTAAAATGGCTTCAAGCATATCCCTGCAGAATCATGTATGCTTTAATTCACAGAATCACAGAATTTCTAGGTTGGAAGAGACCTCAAAATCATCGAGTCCAACCTCTGACCTAATGCTAACAAGTCCTTCACTAAACCATATCACTAAGCTCTACATCTAAATGTCTTTTAAAGACCTCCAGGGATGGTGACTCCACCACTTCCCTGGGCAGCCCATTCCAATGCCTAACAACCCTTTAGGTAAAGAAGTTCTTCCTAACATCCAACCTAAAACTTCCCTGGTGCAACTTTAGCCCATTCCCCCTCATCCTGTCACCAGGCACGTGGGAGAACAGACCAACCCCCACCTCGCTACAGCCTCCTTTAAGGTATCTGTAGAGAGCGATAAGGTCGCTCCTGAGCCTCCTCTTCTCTAAGCTGAACAAGCCCAGCTCCCTCAGCCGCTCCTCGTAGGACTTGTTCTCCAGGCCCCTCACCAGCTTCGTCGCCCTTCTTTGGACCCACTCAAGCACCTCGATGTCCTTCTTGTAGCGAGGGGCCCAAAACTGAACACAGTACTCAAGGTGTGGCCTCACCAGAGCCGAGTACAAAATTTGTATGTCCTTGATCCCTTAGAATTCCCTTTAACCACTGGAATGTTCCAAATTCTTTGTATTTTTCACCTTAGCTCTGATAATTATTTTGTGTTATTCAGTAAAATTAATGGTAAATTTTTGACCTTAATCCTCCTCTTCCATCGAGTGTACCTGCAGTTCTCCTAGTTTATAAGCATATAAGTCTTCATATGAGAGGAGAAACAAAGGTATGTGTCTGTGTGTTGAAATATATTTATATGAATTAACTAAATAGACTTATCTGATTGTGTTCCCATATATCTGGATTTCAGCCAGAACAGATCTTTGCTTTCTAGAGTCAAAAGCACTGATCCTCATTACTCTGGAATCAGGGTAAATTCACAATTTAGCTCTCAGCTGCATGGTTTGGACCTGTCAGTTGTTTATCTTGTGTTTTAGCTTTTTATTTTTTTCTTTCTTTGCAAAGACAAAATTTGAAAAAAAAAAAAACAGCCTTCAAACATGGAGTAAAAAGTGTAGTACTGTATAAAAACTGACCAATTTGAATCATTGCTTGCAAGTGCTTGCATGTTCTTGCATTCATTTAGATTTCCTATGATGAAATTTATTTCTAATTTTACTGGCCGATGCAACTCATTGCTTGCCAGTACTTGCATTTGTTTGGATTTCTTGTGATTAAATTTATTTTAAATTTAAAAGTCATTCTCTCCTACAGGAAGGGCAGAAAGGAGCACTGTGTGTAAGTTCATGATATCTTGCACTTCCATGCATCATTTATAGGGGTGCCAAAATAAGATAGAAGCTTTCTGTTCTGAGCTTTTGTGTTTTATCCTTGCTCTGTAAAGGTGCAGAATCACCTTCAGAATAAAAGTCATCTGGCAACTCAGACCCATACTGAGTTAACCAGAAAACATATATCATTCCTTGCAGAAGCTCAGAAGTTTGTGCTTGGCTCCCCAAGGACATGTTTTATCAAAACAAAAGCCATATTGGTATAGCTTCAGGTGAATATTCTATTAACAATAAATATATTCTGCCTTCCTAAGCTCCCTGCATAATAAATGCAGATGCACTTACCCTGTTCAACATGATTTGTGTTTGCAAGCAGTTCAAATATTCATCTTTGGTTTGCTAGCACTTGTGATATGAATAGTCAGTATCAAAATTGACAGCGAGCTTTTTGCCCCTTTTTAAACTTTGTCTCTAAGCTGCCCCTTTTACAGCCACTGCAGGTGGGACTGAGTCTGTTAACTCAATAATAACACCTTTACTTTTGTTTGCATCTTGAATTAAATCTGCCCTAAAAAGTAGTTCTGAGATCTAATTAAAGTTGTTCCTCAGAGTGCATAGGAAATGGATGTCTGCTGTACATTATTCATCTCGCTTAAGGTGAAAGTCACTCTGCGGAGAAATGGCAGAGTGGATCTGGACTGACTAAAACCCTTAGAAGAAGAGCAGAGATGGGCTAAAAGAACTTCTTGCTCTTCTTTTAGCCCTTAGCACAGAGATGGATGTAATTGTTGTCCTGTGTAACCACTGTGGGTAAACAAGTACACAGCAGTCCTGTGACATGCCTGCCAGGGTCTTTTTTATCCCTTCTATTTTTCACCATTACTGTCTTACCGTTCTTCATAGATTGCAGGCAGGAGGCATAAGGAAAAAGCAGGATTTCTTTCTCTCACTTTCTCCCAGGGAAATGAGATAGACATATATGAGGTCTTTAGAGTAATGAAGTGAAACTTTGTGAGATAAAGAAGTCCACTGAACAGGTCTCAGGAGCCCACATCTTGAGTCTAATTTCTATATAGCTATGCAAACATTTCAAGTGAAAATATCAGTTCACTCACTTAACCTCTCTTTTTTTTTTTTTTTTTTTTTTCCTCAGAATTTACTCAGATTTATTTTTATTTTTTTTTTCAGTGAAAAATGGAATAAGTTTCAGAAATATAAACAGTGACTCAAATTTCTTCTAATCTGAACTTTCTCTCTTTCCTCTCTTCTATATTTGTATGGACCAGCTGCCCCTAAAATGCACTTAAACTAATCAAGGCAAATTGGCCTTCTGTCTGTGCTATAAACACCTCTGTCTTTTAGGGAGGGAGATGTTAGAGGGGAATGAATACAACTCTTTGTCTAATGCATGTTTTCTTGTTTAGTTCAGTCATGTAGCCCCATATCCCTAATCTAGAGAATAAATCAAGCAATTCTTTAAATATGTCAAAAAGCTGCATGAAAAGAGGGACATTGTTCTGAGTACTTTCATTGTTCTTGCTTCCATTTGCAGTCTAATGCCTGGCACTTAAATCTATCTCAATTAAGGATGTTTCCATTGAGTTAGAGAATGCATTTCATCTGTACATCCGTTAATCACATCCTCATTAACTTAACTATTATAAGGATGTTTACCTCAAACACATTTGTGGATTTTTTATCCTACTATCTACAATCATTAAAAGGGGATTGTTTCCCTCACCCATAGGGAGTAAATCACTAAGTGTAGAAGCATTAATAATTTTAAAGAGTTCATGGGATAAGTTGCTATCTCTTCAGATTTTTTTTAAGCATTTTAGATGATTTGAGAGACCCAGAGCTAGGAAACAGTTAGATAAATGAGCATGACCCATGGAACAGCAAACAAACAAGCAAATAAAAGTAAATTAAGAAAATGCTATGACTTTCATTCATTAGACCTTATCATAGGGTGTGACTCAGAAGTTATTTCAAAAGATTACTTGGTCCATCCTACTGTTTCTTGGCAGAATTAAAAATAAGATTCCCTTGCTTCAGGTCAGGATCGACTCTGTCTAAACTAGTTATAACTATATTTTGTCTAAATGGTTCTTAAAACACTAAAATAATGCAGATTTCATAATCTCCCCAGTAAATCCATTCCAGTACTTAACTATACTTATTTTTAAAAACTTTTTCTGCAACAGAAGTTGCAGAAATATAAGCCTCTTATTACTTGTTCTATCCATTGTGAAGAAGGAGAACAGATTTTTTTCTTTTTTCTTTTTTCTTTTTTCTTTTTTCTTTTTTCTTTTTTCTTTTTTCTTTTTTCTTTTTTCTTTTTTCTTTTTTCTTTTTTCTTTTTTCTTCCCTCATCCTCATGTAGTTGAAGACTATGCATCTACTCTTCCCCCTGAAATGGTCAGTTGTTACGTGCTAGATTCCCCCTGCTATAAACTTTTTAGTAAATTTTTAATTCCTTAATCATGATTCTGGTCTCTGAAATCTGTCCATATTTCCAACGGCAGTTATAGCCAGAAAACTTGATAATACTATCTACAATTGAATATGGCTCTCATTCTCACTCTTTTTATAGTTTGTGTTCATTGGATGCAGGTAAAATGTAGTTTTCAAAGACCTAGATTCAGTTTTATTCCCCAATAAGAGGGATGTACTTTACAATTTCGTCTCATGGCAATCACGGAAAGAAACAAGAACCAAGTTCTCAGGGAACTACTTTGTTGATGATTTTACAGGTTTCAAACTTGTTTCTTGCAAGTTTGACTTGCCCTCTACAGAAGAAGCAAAAGTTAAACCAAGTTAATATCTATTTTTTGGAAACAAGTACTACATTCTTAACTAAAGCAATATGCAGCTACCTTAGTGTCTGAAGCTTAGAGCAGCTTGGAAGTGCCATAAATCTTTGGTAAGGTTATTAAACAGGCCAACCTTCCAGCCCTTAATATTTTTATCATCTGAATATAGTAATTCCCAAGACATGCTACATTTTCCCTTTACGATCATATATTACCTGGTAGAGGACAGGCATATCTTTGGAGATGAATACTTCCAAGGTGACATACACTTTATATGATACTTTAAATAATGCTGTAAGAAATTAAGGAAGGAGACTGAAAGCTTTGGAAGTTGCTGTTTTACAACACTCAAAATTTGTGAAGGTGTGTTCAGATATTATTGCAAAATTATGGCCATAATCAAGGCTTAGATGGACTCTAGGACCACAGAAGGAGCAGGAAAGGCAGTAAAAGAGGGTGTCTGAAGCCCTTTAAATAATGTAGGAGTATTTTTAAGGATGTATTTGAATGAAACAAGATAAGCTTAGAAAGGAAAATGGAGCATCTGTTAAATAAAGTGTCTGCAACAAGAACAAGGATAGATGTGATATTTAGAAGTTGCTATGGAAAAGAGCACTTGCATCATCCACAGGAGATAGTATCTGTGTAACACCTCTGGAAGGAGCTATAAAAATGTTTCTTCTACCTTCACCATTCTACCTGATTCAGATATATTCATCTGAAGCCATCAAATATCTTTCTCTTCCCTGATAACCTACAACAAACTTAAAACCAGTATCCCAGTATTCTAAAATGTCAGAAACTTGAACACTGTCTGTGAGATCAAGAGAAATCCAGGGCAGCTCACTTCGTGTAGAATCAGAAAAATTGTTAGATAAAAATGCACAACGGGAACAAATCTATTGGTGTTTCAGGGGCAGTACCTCAAATGTCACTTTCTAAGTTTACTCACTGTTTTATCTCCTTTTACAGCAAAAAAACTTTTACCTACATTTCTCCCTTCTTAGCTCAAGGCCTTTTCTTCCAGTGCTCAGAGTGTGAGGTTGAATAATTCCTTCCTTTCATTTATTTCCATACCTTCAAGATATTTATGGTCTGAGATCATGTTGCCCCTGAGTTTTTGCTCCTCTGGACTCCATAAATTTAACTTCCTTACTCTCTTGCCCTATATCTTATCATCGTCTAGTTCCTGTATCAGTGTTGTTTCCTCATTTTATATTTTCCTACATTTCTTCTATTCTTTCCAAACAGTGGAGAAATACATTCTTAAATGACTGTTCTGGTGTTTTTTCTATTATTATGGCAGTGGTTTTGTTTGGTGTTTTTTTTTTTTTTGTTGTTGTTTGTTTGTTTGTTTTTTCAGTCTTTAATTCAAATTATTATAAGAAATTATTATTATGTTCTTTCTCTTTAATAATAAGCAAATAGCTGATACCGAATTTCTCAAAATAGTGTATAGTTATACAAGAAGACAACATAACTTAATGTACATGAATCAGATCTCTTCAAATAAGTATACTGTGTTTTTTTCATCTGGTCATCTATAGTGAAGTTTTCAGTTGTGACATCTCCTGCAATCTCTGCAGTGATAGATGGCTTCCAGTGAAACAACTCTAAAGCTCCTTTTGAGTTCATGCTCCTGCATTCGTGTCAAGACAGTTTCCGTAAAGGTAGATAAATACAAGTTATTAGGATCTTTGCAAGGGTAATCAGATAGAAATATTTCATCTTTATTGCACAGAAAACTACATCCGTTTATCTAATAGTCTCTTCTAGCTTTAAATTCAATGAAAGGTATCAAATCCTTTATATGAACACTCCCATAGTGAATTTAACAGTTTAGGCATAATTTTTCAGCTTCAAAGGTTGTGATAGAAAAGGTTGGTCTTCCTCTTGCTTGTTTAGTGGCTAGTGAGAAATTGATGAGTCTCCTGCAGCTACCACTCTGAGCTCTTAGACATTTAGCTCAAGCAGTAATAATTCATTTTTATAATATTGTTTACCCCAGACTGTACAGACTCAAATCTCACTGTCAGCCCAAGCAAAATCAACTTGTTAAAGCTTTGGAAGGGTTCCCAAACAAACAAAGAAAAAACTTTGATTAAACCAGCTTTAGTATTGACAATGCATATTATTAGCATTACTGTTAAAAGCTCTGGTTTTAAAAATATTATTTGGAAACTTTGTAAATTTAGAATAGACAGCTTCTAAATTTTTATTTATTAAATAAATTGGGTTCCCAACCTGAGATTAAAACTGCTTGAATTAACCTAAAATACTGTATATCTCTTATTTTCCATGACACCTGCCTGGCTATGTACAATCTGTGTTTACAGTAAAGGCTTGGGTTCTCTGCTGATAATGGCCATTACTTACTGATAATCATTGTTGAGCTGAGATCTAAAACATATGAAGGACTATCTCATAAGGTCAATATAAGGGTAATGCATAAATCTCACAATAAATGCCCCAGCTTATGTAAGGAACAGGCCAGCTGTCTCACAGTCCTTCTAATATCCACAGAATGCATAGAAAACTCTTCATGTGCCCTAACAGATTAAAACAAAGCTGATTTTATGGAATAATGGTAAGAGTAGAGTGGATAGGTGAAAAAGTAACGTATAGGAGACTTGGGTTCTTATGTCACTGCTGCATGTCAGGAATCTTTGGGAGAAGTCTGTGTCATTTTACCTCAGTTTACCCTAAGCTAAAATATGTGTAATGACCTTTAGAAAACCCTTAACAATTTATTAGAGCTGGGTGTTGATTTCTTGGAGTGAGGAAGCACTGCTATCACTATTTGTTCATGTAGACCTGAGGTTGTTAAACTAGAACTGGCCAAGAATGCAATACGCTTTTTTCAGGAAGTGCCTGAAGTCTATTAGAAGGATTTAAACAGAAAAATAGGTTCAGTTAATTTTCTAGGAAATTAATAACATGTTTTGGGGTCAATCTTTGACTCCTTTAGCTCTGCAAGGAATACCCACTATTGGTATTGATGGGAACAACACAGCTATGTGGAACAAGCTGTATAAAGAAAACATTTAGTGTTCAATACAGAAAACTGCTGACAGGATTAAGCCAGTCATTTTTTTTTTTTTTTTTTTAATGAGATTTAGTTTTATTTGCATAGTAAATTCTGGCAGATGGCCTGTCAACTTAATAAAGTTACTCCTGTAACATTATTATTACCCGTAATGTATTCCAGCAGTTTGGGATATTATTGAGAACTTTGCTTTACATTGTCCTAGCTTTCAGATGTTGTCAAAGTGTAAACCCCTTGGAAGACAGTGAAGGGTGAAAGGATATGGAAAGGTACAAATTGTTTCGTGGGTGAAATCCAGGGTGGGAACTCAGGAAACCTGACACATGCTTAATTCAGGCACAGCTCTCCTTCATGACTCTCAGAATGACACTTCATTTACCTATGGTTCAAGCATCCATTTGCAAATGGAAATAATAATCCTCACATTAATCCAATTCTTCTTCCTTTTCTTTTCATAAAAAAAAAAAAAAAATCAGAGCAGGACTTTGTTTCAGAAGTGTTTGTACCTCAGCTATCACAGTGAGTCCTTCAAGCAATTCTGTAATGAAAATATAAATTAACAAACACATCCACCACAATTTTCTGGAAGTGATCTTAATTACAACATTTTTTCAGAAATCTTGGTATTTTTCATTGGTGTACCTACAATCAAGCCATAAGAACAGGAAAAGAGAAAGAAAATAGAGACACTTTAGAAGAAGGCATTGAAAACTATGAGTGGTATTAGATGAAGGCATCTTTACTTAGAAAACTGGAGTGAGAAGTGTGACAAGAAAAGGACTTTAGCAGCATACTTTTTTTTTTTTTTCTCTCCTTATTTGGTACCACTTTTTCTTGAGAGATTAATTACCAGGTTGATTAGAAGGAAGGAATTTGTGTTCATAAATGGCACTTATAAAAATGTTATTTTCCTTCTTGTTCTCTGAATGAAAGATGGTCTCTGATGTCAATTTAAGTATGAGTAATTTAAATAAAGTACACTACCTGAAAATGGAAGCATTATAGTTTTCAGAATGTGCATTCGAAAAGCAGATTACATGAATTTCTTATGCTCAGCAAAATTAGTATTTTTAAAATAAATCATTATGTTTTGTACATATAGAGTTAGAAATCTCTTTCACATTGTGAAAAGGTCCTATTATTACTCTACACAGTAATGCTATAACCTGTGCTCAGGAGTCAACAATAACGTGCAGCTACTTTCTATTAATATATAATTCTCTTTAGGAGACTCTTTAGGAGAGCTTCATTCTTAGAAAAAGTCCCCTCTAAATCAGATGGGATGATGCTAATACTGTTGCTAGTTTCACGATTTTTTTTCTCTACATTAAACAAACTTGGGAAACACAGAAGAGCTTCTGAGGTAAAGAACAGATACGCCTTCTCACTCAGAACACGGAGAATGAGTTCAAAAGTCTTGGAACAAACTAAGGTTTTGAGAGAACACTGACAGCCTGGGCAGCTCAGATCATTGCAGAGTCCAGAAAGTGCAGAAAATGGAGTCATGTAGCATTTTCTACATTATTATCTCCATCTTCAGCTTGTGGAACACATTGTTTTTCCTCTCTGCTATGCAAGTCACAGCTATTTTTCTTTAAAAACTATGTGGTCATTGACTGGAAGAGACAGAGTCATGGCAATTTAGGAGACATCTATGAAAATCACAAAATCCACGTCCAAAATCTAATTTGGATTGATACACTCACCTTTGTTTTGTTTTATGGTTCATGCTTTCTCCTTACCTTATTGTGTTCTTCCACTAAATGAGTTTTGTGAGTCAGTGTTTTTCCCTGCTTGGCACAATGAGATTTTGTTAGAGACCTTAATCTGTTTTGTTTTCAGCCTCTCATTTCTCTGCTTTCTGATTGTTTGTTCTTTGGGTGTAGTGCTTGTTTTTTTCCCTTTTCCCTCATCATTGTCTCAGATACTGTCTTTTTCTCCATATTTCCTCATCTTCCTCTTTGCCTTTTCACCTTTAAACTGTGTCTATTCAGTTGTTATCTTCTTCGCTGTGCCAGAATTTCCTCAAGAAAACTATGGCTCCCTTCTGCAGGAAACAATTGATTTCATGTACACAGAAGAGAAATTCCACTTTCTGCACAGTAGGGAAGCTCTCTTTCTACCACTGAGGACAGCTGCTCTAATACTATACTAGATAGGACAACACTGCCTGAGTCTGTCTGGTGGTTGACATCGATCAGGAATTAATATTTCAGACTCTGGAGGAGTCACCAGGCAACTTTACCATTTCAAACAGGACAAGAATAGGAATGTGGACTGCCCAGGGAATGTGCCTTCTCTGCTTTTACTTAAGAGGAAATTTTGTCTCCCTTGCTGAGTTTTATTTCTGAATCTGCAGGTTGGTGAGGTGAAGACTTACAGCAGTGGTTCAGGGACAGCCACAGCTCAGGGAGAATTTGGGTTCCTTGATGGATGAAAGAGACAGTCCTGTGATTCACAATGTGGAAAAGCCATAAATTAAGTGTTTTCGGGGGTGGGGAGCATACACCTTGCTGGCAAAGCTTTCTCCAAGATTTCTCTGTGAACCAAAGAGATTTGGAAAAGAAAAGAGACAGTCAGCGGTAAGAGAATAACAGATTAGGGAATAAAAAGTGAAGCTGACCATGCTCATCTCCACAGGGTACTGGAAGTGTTGGTCAAATGTGACTGGGAGAAAGTTGTCTTTCATTTATGAAAAGAAAAAAAAAAAACAATCGGGGAAAGAGAAAATGATGTTGCACTTTTTATTACAAAACAGTTGTGAAAGAAACATGAAAGAAAAGAAAGTAATTGAAAATGGCACATTTTCCAAGGACAGCTCAGGCCAACATGTCCTTCTATGATGAAATGTCTGGCAGTATGGACAGAGTGGTAGATGTATCCTAACTTAAGTAAGTCTTTGGACAACATCTTCCACAGCATTCGCATTAGAAATAGGTGGAAGTATGTGCTGGAAAAATGTACTGTTAAGTGGGTTGAAATAAAGAACAGCACTGGCTCAGATGGTAATGCTTAACATCAGGTTGGCAGTTAACATCTGATAAGCAGAGTACCAAAGAGGTCAGTCCTGAGGCCAATATTGGTCAGCATCGTTGTCAAGAACCTGGATGATAAGACAGAGTACTTTCAGCAACATTTAGATGGTTCGGGACATTTTCCGATGATTGGGAAAATGGCAGAGCTTCAGTTCAGCATGACATGAATAAACTTGGTCACCGGGCCAACAGAAGCCTCATGAGAAACTTCATGGCTAAGGGGAAATCAAATGGCAGTTAACAAAAGAAGAAGGGAGAATTAGAGAGAGAAGACAAACTTCTTATAGCGACTAATTTAGGCTTGGGAGATTCATGCTAGTCATTATTAAAAACAAAACAAAAACAAACAAACAAAAACTTAATTACTAATGGGTATTACAGCACTAGAAAGGGTTCCCCAAGGAGATTGTAGAATCTGTGCCTTTGGAATTCTTGAAGACATGGCTAGACAAAACCATAATGAGTGTTAGTAGCAATCTCACTTCAAGCAGGAGTTTAGGCTAGAGACTGCCAGAGGTCTCTTCCTATCAATGTTATTTTAGCATTATAATAACATGAAACTATGGAGGTACTCCACAGTAGTCCATCACCTTCAGACTTCTGATTTTATACAACTTTTTCCCTTTAAATTCATTTAATAGGTCTACCCCAGAGATAAAATGCTAATGAGAGAGCTTTGTATCGGGGATCAGGAGTGGGAATGACAGCTGGTGAAAAGGAAGAGAAAACCTTAAACTAGTTTTGAAGCAAAAAAATAAAAATATAAAAATAATAATGAAAAAAAGGTTTCTAGGTACAGCAGCCTGACAGTAACTACAAACAATTCTCCAAGTGAAGATTTAGTATCACTGAATCATTTTTATTATTATTATTAGCTATTATTAATTCTATTAATGATGATATAATAATTCAATAATAATTAAATTTCCGGAAGCCTAGTCTTCAGCTCAGACCAGATCCAGCTAGATCAGTTTGCTCATGGTCATGTCCAGCTGGGCTTTGAATTATTCCAAGTGTGGAGATCACATAAGCTCTCTGGGCCCTTCTGTCAATGTTTGACAACCCTGATGGGGACAAAGTTTTCCTTTGTATCAGAATGGAATTTCCTGTGTTGCTGTTCATGACTGTTGACTTCAGATAGACACCTTGATAATAATTTGAGCACAGCTACAGCATCATGAAATTGGAAAATTATCAGCAAAGACAAGTATCGCTGCTTTTCTGTTCATAATAATGTAAATCCTATTTTATATCATTATGATCATGTGATGTTCATTTCCTCTGAAAAGGAGACTTTATTGTAACTTTTTACTAATATATTATTGAATGCATTTCATATATGTAATGGCTGAAATCTTAGTAAGATAACTTCCTATTTGTTTCTGCTATTAATTATTTTATTGACAAAGTGGAATAAGAAGGATAGACTTGAATTGGCTTTAACACTGAGTCTAGATAGATGTAATCCTGTGAAATAAATAAGGATTTTAACATCAAAGGCACGCTTCCACCAGTCAAACATCAATGATTTTTTTTTCAGAGTCAAGCTCTGACATCTTTGAAAACAAATGGTATAAATCCATGTGGATGTCAGTCAAGATACCTACAGTGATTTCAAGTAATTCTGTGCCAACTTCCCCAGCCAGCTATTTGATCATATGGAACATATGAAAAAAAAGATACTGATGTAGAAGTAGTGTAAATTGGCTTTATCAAAAATCTTCTGTAACTGAATGTAAGGCTTTAATTAACAAGGAACAGGCAATATGACAGTGACCTATTATTTTTAATAATATGTTTGCAATAATACATAGCGATATTTAGATATTCATGTAACATATATATGTTTGAGTTTATATGTTATTTTTATTTATTTTATATAGATAAATGTTATTTTATACTTTATATAGCAATTTAAGGATATAATATATTTATATTCATATGTGTACATATTTTTTAACAGTATGCACTTGTAGTTGTGTACAGCTTAGATGACCATGGAGACGCATGCAGAAAAAGAGACATCATAACAGTTTTATATAGGTTACCTTTGAAGGCTTATTCACCTTGGTATATTTATTTTTTGTTGTTGTTGCCTTAGGCCTGGCTGGAGTTTTGATTAGTATGTTTACTTCTATAAAGCCTTTGCTAAAGCTTAATCAAAGTATGCTCCGTGGAAGTAGTGACCAACAGCTGAGGTGGTTAAGATGAGTATATTAATGAAGAAAGGAAAAAAGTAGCAGAGGTACAGGTGGAGAATGAGAGTTATATTTATGGGATATCAGGTGCTCCTACACCATGAGATAGATTTTTGTGAACATCCCAGCCAATTACAGGTGTAATATTAATATAGAATTGTACTTATCACTGTATATAAGAGAAGTCAGAAATTTTGTGTATCCTAAGTTGACCTAGTATACATAGTTTTGTGTGAAAGACTTCTTACATGTGTATGCAGGTATATTAACATGTTGTACATATCAGCATGTCATTGCCATGCCTTAGGAAGAAACAGGTTGAATTTATACCACCAGAGTAAACCAATGGCAATGTTTTGTTTCATATGATCGAAATTGGCATCTCTGGATACTGCTTGCACTGGCACTGAGGTTTTTAGGACGGTGGTACACGTGCACTAGACAGGATCAATAGCTGATGAGTACAATGGCAGCTGCTCGCTATAACATGGGCTCATTTAACCTGTCAAGTGCCATCTGCCCCTAGAAATAATTGGCCTTCAAGCCAAGTGGAGGAGAGTGGTTTGTATTCCCAGTGCTCAGGGTCAGCTACTGTAGAGAGGACTGACATCCTTTACTGCACTGCACTGGCCTGAGTTTCATGTGGTGCCCCAAGAATCCTAAGATATCATTATCGTTTCTATTAAAATTTTCAATTCAAAGTGTCCAAGTCTGTGTTGCAGTTAAGGAGCCCCATGCTTGTGTGCGTGACATTGAAGCTTTCATGTAGCATGAGGGCATTTTAGAGCACAGGGGTAGCTGGATATACATACTGGAGATAACAAAACATGGTATAGTCCATGTTCATACTCTCTGCCTGGAACAAAACATAAACTGTTTTGTCTGCTCTGTCTATGTTTACTCTTGGAGAAAAACAGCTAGTTTCCCAAGAAAATTAGCACGTAGGCCACTCAGGTGATGAGACCAGAACTCATAAATGAAACTGAGATTCAATTTTCCATTGATAGTATACACATAGCTGTGAGAGTATCCTCTAGGCGAGGACAGATTTGAACCTTGTCTCATTTTTCTGTTATAGTTGGAAAACATAGCTAGTATGAAACATTTGGCTCCAGATTTTTTTATTTTTTTTTTCCTGAGACCAGCAAATCACCAAAACACATTAGTAAATACAGAGTGAGTTTAGTTTCTTTGGGCAAAAAGCATCATGAAATTCCACTTGAAATTTATCAAAAATGAATTCAAACAGGGAAGTAGATAGCATTCATCTGCTGGACCCTTTATTACAGCAGAGGTAAGTGCTTTCAGTTGTGTCCCCTAAGCCATGTTCCTGTCAAATCCTTTAAAGGCAGAATGCCTCATTGTTGTCACAGTACTACAGGATAAAATCCAAAAGCATGACCAAAAGAAGATGCAAATCTGGATGTCCATGCAAAACTGAGTTACATGTTGCTGGGGCTTCTTACTGAGTTAAATCAGTTGCTAAGTTAGTGCTATGGGTAGTGATTCTGCTCAGTGTGTTAAGAATTATGGCTTAACATTTTTTACAGTCTCACCCTTGACCATGTTTTTATTGTGGGAATTACCCACAGGTGTGACTGCAGTCAGTGTAGCCTGTGGGACCATGGTGAAGTGCAAAATTTAATCAGTTCTTAGTGTGACCATGTTGTAAGTTTCTACATCTGTTGGCTTGTTACTTCCTTACTGATTTTTCTCTTTTAAAAGCTAGCAATATGGTCCTCGCTACACAATATATTCAAAATTTATATATATCTAGCAAAGAAAATAGGTAGCATTTCATTGGCATCAGTAGACACACTGGCCTATTTTGATACAGTGACATTTTGTATTTACATAATAGTTTCCTTAATTTCCTTCACAGTACTTTGCATAAGAAATAAGTATCATAATCTTTAATTTATAGCTGATGAAATTGAGGTGTCCAAAGTCTGACAGTACTTGTTCATAGTAAAAAAATAAAAACATCTCATTTCTCCTGAACCCTAATCCTTTCTCAGTGGGAAGCATTGCATATCCAGTAATTATTTTAAAACATGCTATATTTTACAGTGTACTATATTTATGCACTAGAGCCATATGCATTGGTAAACATTTTTATCCTCTGTTTATCTGAATATACACCCCCATTCATTCATTACAAATGTATTCATGGAAGTTGTCTAATGGGTTATATTATTGTATTGACACACTGTAGTAGTGGCACATTATATTAAGACAGGATAAAATACTGTGTTTTGTTCCTCCGTTTCCTTTCTCATCATAGTCCTTTATAACATGTTATATCATCATAACATCATTCATTTTACACAACTTTTCCATGTACGAGTTAGATATCTAATTTGCAAGAAGGCAATCTAGGCTCTTCTCATATCTGTTTCCAGAAGCGGGATTATTTGAATTGATATGAAGAATGAATTAGTTCCATTGTAAAATAGGTGTATAAAGTACGTAGCTGGATAATGTGATGCCTGAAGCTTGATCCAAATAATTCCATATGTTGACTTCCATATTATAATTACATACATATGGACATGATAAATAGCATAGATAACATATGTTTTAGAGGGTAAGAATCTGTTGAGAAGGGTCTCATCCTCATATTAAAGTGGTGTGAATATCTCTCTGGAGGAGCATATATATTTTTCCTTGGACTGTAGAAGGCGCCTGAAAACACAGATAAAAACAAATACCTAAAATGGTCAGAGGTGAACACTACCCAGAATGTCTAGTGTGAAAAGGAAGACTCTGGTATAAAATATATTGTTTTTCACTCTCTTTACATGGTTCATTGCTTCCTGAGGGTCATAGTAAATCTTTATAGACAGGTCTTATCTCACTTGCACTCATATTTAATATTCAGAAAGTAGAATACATTCTGTTTTCCCTCCACAATTTAGTTCAAGGTAGAATTTATGGATTCTGTACATTTTCTGGGATTTCTGGACAGCAATTGTGTAAGATAATGTGATGAGACTATAGGAGCTCAGGAAATTCCCCAAATAACTGCTACGTATGTATGAGTCAGCCCAAGAGGAGAGAATCTTCAAGCATTCCCTATCAAAAGTTAGCTAAGTGGGACATGCTGAAGAACTATCCTTGCTCTTTCTGCAGAAAAGTGGATGATAAGAACAGATCTGTTGTAAATTCAGTTTAACATACAGTCTCTTTTTGCAGCTCTGTCAGGAGACAAGCTGAGCACATAGCAAAGCAAAGGTTTTCCTGCTTTTCTTTCAGAGATCAACAGAGATCACCTCCCACATCACGTCCTCTATAATGAAAAAAATCTCCCTCAATACAACCTTATTACTACTCAAATTAATACCTGGCGTATACATGAAAACTGCCTGCCCTAATCCTCCCACTGCAGGTTCTTTCACAGTCCTCTTCCATAAGAAGATCCTAGAATACTCAGAGTAGTTTATGTCTTCTGACTGGGGATATCTGATCAGAAGTGCCCTGTCTCCACCTGCCTTGCTAACATTACTTACTAGTTCACAAATTTCTTCTTTTTTTGGTTTCTGTTTTTCTTTGCTTCTTTGTTACCTGTCTGTTCTTTATTACAGCTGTTGGGTTTGATTCTCTCTCCTATGCTTGACTGAGCAGAAACAGTTTGTGAGGTATTCCCCAGGGTTCAATCTGCATGTTGTTCTTCAAAGTTTGTCTTGTCAGAGCCCTCTTCACCTTCTGTTTCTGAGTTGTCAGAGTTTCTTTGGGGAATTCTAGGTCACAGTGACAACATGGCAGCTGCCTTCTGAGTCTGTGAAAACATTCCTAGCCAAAATGTTCGGGGCAATAATGTTGTTCCCAGGCAGATGATGCATCACAGGCAAACAGTCCCCATTTTGGTTGGCTTTATCTTTTACAGTCTGTTCACAGAGATAAAATAACAACAAGCAGTATATTGCTGGAAAGAGAAAAATGAAAGTGTCATCTTACATGAGCACATCTCTTGAGTTTTGTTTGTCCCAATTACAATAGTAGTGCTCAGTGTAGGTTAATTAGCACTGGCTATCTTCTTAAACCTGTATGATTGTTTTCAACTCAAAGCCACGAAGTGGTAAAACAACATATAATATAGGGCTCTTCTCTTTCTACTCACATACCAGATGATTTACATACTGTGGAATATGGCCAAGAATGGGCTTCTCTATGGCCTGCAGTCGATTTCCCAGGTTTTTCATTCTTAAAACTAGTTCTTTGTTGAAGATTATCGCAGCTAAATTGAGGAAGCTTACTCCACACAATGGGAGCAGGGAAACTGAAATTCCTAATCATATGCTAACCCTAGGCTAGGTGGCATCAGCAGCCACAATGTGAATATGTCTAAACTTCTGTGATATCCCTATATTTGCAACGTCACACCAGATTCAGCATAGAGGAGACTAAGTGCCAAGTACATCATCCTGTTAATGTGGCTTCTAGATGCCAGACATAAATTGCATGTTACAGCTATGTGCTTTGTGAAAGCATAGGTTTAAGTATTCGGAAGCTTGGGAATTTCTCTATTGCGCAACATAGAAATACTTTTCGATACTTAGCGTTTCACTTGACATAATGCATCTTCTGAATGCATGGGGGTTCCTTTAGAAATTGCCTTCTTCCAGGAAGTGTCACTCAAATAGGTGTGTAAGTTAATGGTTTTGTGAGAGATATTTTTTGGCTCAAGAATCATAGAATCATAGAATCATAGAATCATAGAATCATAGAATATCCTGAGTTGGAAGGGACCCTTAAGGATCATCAAGTCCAACTCTTGACAGCGCACAGGTCTACCCAAGTTCAGACCATGTGACTAAGTGCACAGTCCAATCTCTTCTTAAATTCAGTCAGGCTCGGTGCAGTGACCACTTCCCTGGGGAGCCTGTTCCAGTGTGCAACCACCCTCTCTGTGAAGAACCCCCTCCTGATGTCAAGCCTAAACTTCCCCTGCCTCAGCTTAACCCCGTTCCCGCGGGTCCTGTCGCTGGTGTTAATGGAGGAAAGGTCTCCTGCCTCTCGACACCCCCTTACGAGGAAGTTGTAGACTGCGATGAGGTCTCCCCTCAGCCTCCTCTTCTCCAGGCTGAACAGGCCCAGTGCCCTCAGCCGTTCCTCGTACGTCTTCCCCTCCAGGCCTTTCACCATCTTCGTAGCCCTCCTCTGGACACTCTCCAGCAGTTTCATGTCCTTTTTATACTGTGGTGCCCAGAACTGCACACAGTACTCCAGGTGAGGCCGCACCAGCGCAGAGTAGAGCGGGACAATCACCTCCATTGACCTACTAGCGATGCCGTGCTTGATGCACCCCAGGACACGGTTGGCCCTCCTGGCTGCCAGGGCACACTGCCGGCTCATATTCAACTTGCTGTCTACCACGACCCCCAGATCCCTCTCTTCTAGGCTGCTCTCCAGCGTCTCATCGCCCAGTCTGTACGTGCAGCCAGGGTTTCCCCGTCCCAGGTGCAGGACCCGGCACTTGCTCTTATTGAACTTCATGCGGTTGGCGATCGCCCAGCTCTCCAACCTATCCAGATCCCTCTGCAAGGCCTTTCCACCCTCATTCGAGTCCACAACTCCTCCAAGTTTGGTGTCATCAACAAACTTGCTCAAAATACCTTCTAGTCCTACATCCAGATCATTTATAAAAATATTGAAAAGTACCGGCCCTAAAATGGAGCCTTGAGGGACCCCACTGGTGACCGCCCGCCAGCCTGACACAGCGCCATTCACCATAACCCTTTGGGCCCTGCCCGTTAGCCAATTGCTCACCCATCGTATGATGTTTTTATTTAGCTGTATGGTGGACATTTTGTCCAGTAGGATCCTATGGGAAACCGTGTCAAAAGCCTTGCTGAAGTCCAAAAAAATCACATCAGCTGGTTTCCCTTGGTCCACCATACGGGTGATCTTATCATAAAAGGAAATCAGGTTAGTTAGGCAGGACCTACCCTTCACAAACCCATGCTGGCTGGGACCAATGACTGCTTTGTCCCCCAGGTGCGCCTCAATACGTTCGAGAACCATCTTCTCCATGATTTTACCAGGCACTGACGTGAGACTGACAGGCCTGTAATTGCTAGGGTCTTCTTTCTGACCCTTCTTGAAAATTGGCACAACATTTGCCAGCTTCCAGTCTACCGGGACCTCTCCAGACTCCCAGGATCATTGAAAAATAATTGAGAGAGGTTCCGCGATGACGTCCGCCAGCTCCTTCAGCACCCGGGGATGAATCCCATCCGGACCCATGGACTTGTAGGGATCCAGGTGGAGTAGCATCTTCTTAAAGAAGATTTAACTTACATATTAATTTATAATACAAGTCCAAAGCAGTCCTGTTTAGAGTGTCTGTTGGACGGAGGAATGAATGTGCTTCTTCGGTTTCCTTGCCTAAACCCTCTTTTCCAATATTTTAGCCCCATTCAAATTCTTCTCCCTTCTTATATGTAATGTTACTGTACATGGAAACACAGTATCTGCTTTTTGAGTAATCTTTTTGGTTCTGCAGACTGCCTGGAGATCCCAAGTAACAAGTGAATAGCAACTCATTAAGCATAAATAGATTGAAATATTCTTTGTGTTTACCTGGTGAATGATGGAAGGATGTCAGTGATGCTGAAATAGAACACTGTGTTTTTGTTTGTTTGTTTGTTTTCTTATATATTGTGGCACCTTTTGTTGTTGTGTTTCAAGTTGCAACCATAAGAGCAAAGGATTTACAATGATATCACTTTAATATCTGAAGTTAAATTGTTAATTGTTGAAATAGTCATTTCTACTACTATGTTAGGAAGAACTTCTTTACTGAAAGGGTTGTTAGACATTGGAATTTGCTGCCTAGGGAAGTGGTGAAGTCACCATCCCTGGAGGTCTTTAAAAGACGTTTAGATGTAGAGATTAGTGATATGGTTTAGTGGAGGACTTGTTAGTGTTAGGTCAGAGGTTGGACTCAATGATCTTGAGATCTCTTCCAACCTAGAAATTCCATGATTCTGTGATACTGCTGTCCTATTCACATCTACAGATTTGCTGATAAATATTGAGTGAAGAATCCTGAGAAACAAGGATTTTCAACTAGTTGAAAACAACAATGCAAAGTGCTGTCACCAAGTTGTAGTGCACTGTGGGACTGAAGTCCACTCAGTGAAATATGCCTGAATATGTATTCCTTTACCAGTACTAAGTCCAAAGCCTCTTGTAAAATGAAGCAGTGCTTCAGGGAGAGTTCCTTGGGACAACTTCCATTTTTCATTGTATATTCTTGCTCTCTAGAGCAAGATGGTGAAAACTGTGGATACTGAAAACTGGTGAACACTCAGTGTCCTCACAGTCTCTTTATGGTTGATTTGGTGTGCAGGGTACTGACAAAACCTGACAATGCATCAGCAGCAACCTATTTGTGCAGATTCTAACGGATGAAAGGAGGAAGACAAGAAAAAGAAAAAAAAAAAAAAAAAGAGCAGAAAACCCTATATTTCATGTTTACTTCTCTTAGCAATATGAAAAGATAGTGTTAATGATAAAAAGAACAGTAACTACCAACAAAATGTCAATAGTTTAAATAGCTGTCAATACTGTTTATCAGAGCACTGAAGGTATGTCCAGATTTGCTATGGTGCTGGAAGCTGAAAACTGCCAGAAGATTTGAAATGCCATCGCCTAGTAAATGTAAGTGAGTGCTCAAGTGCCAGTGTAATGAGCATGATCAAATAACTGCCACCTTTTACCTTTTGGTTCAAGACACTCAGTGTCAGAAAGCTTTTCTTCTTTACTAGTACTTGTCAGAATAACTGCTGCAAATGTGTAATGATGACAAAAAGTACCAGAAAAAAAGCCTACAGTTTTCCTTATATAGTCCCAGAGACAGGAAAGACAATGATTTTATAGAAATACCAGAAGAAGCGATGCCTTGAAATAAGTCAATTTTCTAAGCACAAAGACTTATGGCCAAAACAACAAGTGAAAAAAAAAAAAATCCTCAGTTAGTTATCTTTAATGGTAGTTAGAATGAAAGTTTTAAATGGGAAATATATTCAGTTTAAAAAATGAAGACGTATAATCCTTGGAACAAACTACCAATTTAAACAGCAGTTTCTCTGTGTCCTGATTGTCTTTACATGAATATTTCATTGTATTCAGGGATACGTTTTAGACACATCCAAGCAATGCTTCTTCACTAAGTTCAGTACAGACACAAGGGTGAAGCAGAAGTGTTTGTAACATATAAGTAATCAAAATAAATGATCGAATGATTTCTTGTGGCCTGTGTATCCCTGGAAGCACAGGAACTGCTATCAGTATCTACCCCAATACTTTCATGAGAATAAGTTCTATCCATTTGTGGTTATAAATTACTAAATAAGACATTGTGGTTTCTTGTTGACCTCTTTTGCATAATTCAACATCATGCACTGATTACTTGTCATTTTCCACAGAGCTTTCTTTTGTAACAAAGTACATATTGAAAACTTAATTCTGATACATGAGATATTTTAAATGTATTTTATTTTTTATTTAGTCACATACTCCTATTGGTATTCATCACACATAGTGACACTTTTCCACAGTTCAGCAATGTACTTCAGAACGTGTTGAACTTTAAGTTCTCAAAAAGACCAGAAATAAATGAGCATGAACTTGAATTTCGTGCGGAATCAGGATCATAATCATGTTTACATTAAATGAAGTTATGCTCTCACCCCTTTTGCTGTATAGGCATTAATCATCCATGAAATCTTTCCATCTTCCTCAGAGTATAAGTGTTGTGCATCAAAGCATAATATTTTTTTTCCACTGCTTACTCATAAATTCAAGGTAATTTCTATGATCAGTAATAGCTTGTTTATACAGTTTCTGCCTTCTATTTAAACAAGATTGATTACATTTTCAAAGGATCTGCTTGACTGACCAGTTTCTTTTCATACCTTTTCATATTTTCATATGTCTTTTCATATTTTTAAACTGGATGGGTTCATCCTTGTCATTAGTCTACATTTACAAATTTTGATCTGACATATGCTATACAGTCTGTGTCTGAAAAATGTTACTGTGCCACAGCAACTCCAACTTGTATGCATAAAGCATAAGTATATGTTAATATTTTAGATCTTGCCACATATTTCATATCTAACAGATTATAATTTGTGGTTGGTTTGTTTGTTTGTTAGAAATTCTCTAGTCTCAAATGTCTTATTTGATAGTTCAGATCAGAAGCATATTGCTTTGCTTTAATTTACATTTAGCTAGCATTTGAGAAACTGAAATTAAAGTTGAGTGACTAACTGAAGTAACCAAATTAACCAGCTGTGATTTGGAAATTCTCTTGGTGGAAATGCACATACAAATGTGACCTTTGATATTTACTGTTATATAAATATGGATTTGAAATCAGTAAGAATTAGAAATATGATACTCATATGGGGAAGCAATCGAACAGTGGTTCTGTGGACAGTAGTCTCTCAAGAATTAACTCCTACAACATGTGATCAAAAGATGCCATTTAGACAAATGCATAAAATATGTGGTGGTATGTTCCTTTTCTCTAAGTGTTGTAACGCCAAGTGCCTCCTCGATGGAGTTATTTATAAAGAACTGCCTAATTCTTCTCACTCTGCATGAACAGAAGAAAAAAAAAAAAAAAAGAAATTAGTAATCACCCTCTTTAATATGGGGTTAAGAGTTAGCTCACAGAACATGATCTCTAACAAAATCTGTTTGACTGTAAGTCAAAAGGAATAGAATTTGATGCTGTAGTTTAAAAATTTTTACAATCCTTGTTACTTTCTGTTTCTCCTACAAGAGGTCCTCATTAACTTCACTGTCACAAAGATACACAGCATACAACTGATATCTCTGTAGCTATATGAAATATTTATATGCAGAATATCTTCTCTTCTTCCACTGTTTTAATTTAAAGTACTTAGCTAATTACCTACAAATCTCTGTGTATGTGTCTAGCACAGTGCTCCTCCTGCAGCAGTTTTGAGGAGGTTTGAACCCATAGGGAGGCCTCCAGTCCTGTTCCAGTAGCTGTGATCAGCAAAAGCACCAGGGTGGCTATACCACCCTCAGAATATCTTTCCTGGTGCCTGATAACTGACCTCTTTCTCTGTCTCCTATTTCGCTCCTTTCGTCTATTTCCCTCCTTGGGAAGATCACTGTAAAATATTCAGTGCCATGTCTGAGTGACACAGGATTTATTCTAACCATAGTGTTAAGACACAGAAATCAGGCAGGCACCACATTGATAAATGAAGCAGCCACAAGATTGAGGAGAAATATAGAGAGTACAAAAAAAATGGATATACCAGGACTCTTATCTTTCCTAGGTTAAAGAGTATCGTGAGGCACACCATGAACACATGTGAAGTCTGAAGTTATAGGCTGTTTAAAATCAGGCTTATTGCAATTATTTTTACCTTGCTGTCTGGTGTCTGTCTTTAGAAACACCGAAATGTGTATGCATTTTTGGTGCTATAACCACAGTGTCTCCTGTAATTACAACTAATCCACTCCACACATTATGTACCATTTTTATTTGTATTTTAACACTCAGTTGGGAAGAGGATTTGGACAACATCAATTGATGTTTTTAAAGACAACTATGTATTCATATTTCCTATGAAACCTTTAGGATTTAGAGAGAATTTTAAAGAGATGCTTTTTAACTTGAGTTGAAACAAAAATAAAGGGAAAGGTGTTTTGAGGTTGTTATGCTCAGTGACTTTTTGCTAGAAATCAGGTTATTCATTTGGTGGAAGGTAGCGATAGTTTGAATAAGGGCTCAGGAATTCTTCAGTTTATATTTCTCATATAGACTTCAGTTTCCTCAGTTTAACTATTCTGTGCCTAAATATCCCTCTATAAAATGCACATAACTTATACTGTATGCATGTAATATATAAAAACATAAATAGAATTTATGTGCATATGCAGATATTTGCAAATCACAGATTGTTCACCTACGGAATGAGTGTTGCTGCGTATTGTTGCAACATGTTGCATGTTCCAGAATGGTGCAAAACTTACCAGAGCAGGTTAATTACTGTTTGACAAGCAGGAAAGAAATCTTTGCCTGGAGAAATGGCAGTGGAAAATGGCCCCAGAAATTCAGTTTACAGTTTTTGTATTCAAATTTGGATATTACTTCTTCATTTCATTCCTTCTTTCATTCATTCTTCTATTCCACTTCATTGTGAACTAGTGCTCTACTTGAGTCCAAAATATACTAATTCTAATTCATGAAAATTCTCTGTTTCACAGTCCTTAAAGTAAGCTGACATTTCCATGGACATAAGACTGTGCAGAGAAGAGAGAGAGCTAGTGAACCACAAAATCAGGATCAGAGGTCTTGGACATTCACAGTCTACTGCACCAAAATGTCTTTGTAGCTAAGACTACATAGGGATACTCAAGCTCATTCAGAAAAACAGTATGGACAGTGATTATGTGACATTCTTCTCAATGAAGTTTTCTCATTCTGTTTGAAAAGATTGATTTTGTTTTAAGATATACTGATATTTTAAAGGGTGGGGAAAAGCAAACATTGTCTAAGAGTGTGCACGTAATGGAAGGAGATAAAAAAGTCCTTTTTGATACCATATAAGAATTTGGATTATTTTAAGTATATGAATAATGTTTTAGTTCAACAATATTTTTTAAAATAAATTTTGTCAGCAAACTGAAGAATGAGCTCCACCCACACTCTCTCATCTGATCTTCTTACCATGCAAGGCCTATTTCTACATGTTTACCTCCATCCATGGCATGTTTACCTCTCTGCTGTGTTCTAACTAGATTACCACCTCATAGCAATTGTTACAGGTTTGCAGTTTTACATGTCAGAGGCAGATAAAATCTTGGCTCATGTTGTAGAACTTGAACCAGCTGCCTGCACTGATCAATAGTGAAACATTTCAAATACTTGTTTCTACTCAATATAATAGCCACGGTAGTTGTATGAAGACAATCCATCCTGATTTTCAATAAACTACTAACAGAAGTAACAGAAGTAATAGGACAACATGTAATGGATGACCATAGATTTCACATGTACAGAATTTCACTAAAATATATATATTCCTTTATTTAGGGGGGAAATGTGGGGATCTAATATTACTAGCATATACTGAAACACTTTCTCAACTTCATCTAAATCCTGGCCAAATCACTTCAGAAGTCTGTTCTTTCATACTAAAAATTTCATATGCTTCTACTCAAATGAAAAATACAATTGTAAATTAAAACTTAAGTGAGTTCATACAAGAGTGTAATACTAAATAATATCCACTATAATATTTAAATCTTTAGCTCTCCATGATTGCATGCTATCTGCACTGGGGATGGTTTGGTACTCTCATGGTGGGAATAAAGTAAAACAAAACATAAGCATTTTGAATATAATTGCTAACAAGGCAACAGCAAAGCTTCGGGAGAAATACTTTGGAATATAACAACTGGAGAAAACATGTATTTAGGAAGTATATATAAACGCAAGATTCAATATAATTTTCCTCTGTATCTTGAAGGAAGTTATGTTGATAATACTGGAGGTATTGGATGATGTGGGAGAATTACTCCAGGATGAGATACAAAACAAATTGGAACATATTTAAGCAGAAACATTCAAATTGCTTACTGCAATTTTATGTTATTGAAAAGTCTGTATGTGTAGTCTGGTCATTTCAGCACCAGACCTAGCACATAAAATTTTATTGGAGGTTTTTATACAGCTGGTATTTAAAACGGAGAGAGCTTATTGAAACCAATGAAGTATACTCCTATGAATGGCTTTTTTGCCCCTCATTTACACCAGTTTTACATCATCACGATTCCACTGATGTCAGTGGAATTATTCTTATTTACACTAGGATAAAAGAAGGAAGAATCATGCCCCTTCTCTTCCTGTCTACATTTACAATATCTGTGGAAGTCTTACTATTTAAAAGTCACCAAGAAAAAGAACAGTGCAAGGATTTTTGTGTTTCTTTATTTCTTTATTCTCTCTTCTCTCTCTCTTTCTCTCCCCTTCCCCCCACCAAAAAAAAAAAAAAAAAAAAAAAAAAAACAACAAAAAAACACATTTTTAACCCTAGTCAGAAAAGAGGCCATCCTAGTCCTAGAGGATGAAAAAATGTTAGTGTACATATTGTGTTATAGCACAAAAATTCTGTATTCTGAAAATGCAGAATAGGTGTCCCAAGTTGCAGATGCTTTAATCAATTGGAAATAATTTTATGGAAAAAAAAATAGTGGATATAATTTTGTTCTGTTTTAATATTAAGCTGCTATATGAACATAATATTTAGCAACAAGCAACCTGAAGGCTTTTTGGAATCTGTCTATTAAGCACCTCTATATTACCCACTGAGTAATGGATATTCTCCAATACTAAAAGAGAAGTGGGGTGGAAGAGAACTTGCACAAACATCTAACTAACCTAGCCAAGACAGGTTCCATAATTACACCAGTTCTGGTAAATGTCTAAATCTTGTAAAGGTCAAAAGACTGAGATTCCATGACCTGTGTTTTACTGTCCTTATCAGGGGACAAAAAAAAATAGATAAAGAAAAAAAAATACAAAGAAAAGTCT